>NC_056747.1:898621378-898790862 GCF_019279795.1 Protopterus annectens | reverse complement strand
AACCCCAAAACAACTGCTGTGACCTTAGGATTTTTCTTGGGGAACTCTTTTCCCCAAAATTCCCCATTTTTGAGAGAGACTTAAATTATCAACCTGAACTTAATGGAGTCTTGCCATACAGCCCAACACCTTACTTATGGATGAGTTTAATTATCCTACCACCAAATGGGAAACACACATGACCAAAAACATGCTGGCTCAGAGGTTCTTGGACTCTGTCAATGCAAATGCTCCGGAACAGCTAGTAAACACACCCATAAGAAGTTTAAATGTCCTGGACATAGTACTCACTAACATGAGAGAGCATTTAAACCCCCCATGTGATGTCCTCCCTGGTAAGATAGGACCATAAATCAGTCTTGTTTGATGTAACTAGAAGACCAGATACCCCAACTAGCTCAAAAACATTTAAGAATTTTTCATAGACAAGTTACTTCCTACTAAGTGATGGCATAAGATGTTTAAAGCCCCCTTGAGTGTAGATAACACGGACTCCTATGCAGAAGTGCACACCAATGCCCTGTATAACCACTTAAGCGGTTGTATTGAATCAGCTGTACCTGACTGGATTAAAACTAGGTCTCAATGAAAAAACAAACCATCATGGTGAACCCCTAGTATAAACAGGCTATACAACAACAGAAAAAAAATTAATGTCCAAGAACAAGAGGGAACTGGCTCAACAAAGGAAGAAATCCCTCTCTAGCTTCAACAGACAAATTAGAGATCCTCTCATGTCCTTGAAAGCTAATTGCAAAGCAAAAATAGTCTCTTTAGCTAAGGATAATAATAAGGCATTCCTTAACTATGTCCAAAGACTAAAAGTGAATACCCAGCTATGCATTCAACTGGTTGTGGATGGCACCACCCATACTCAACTGGAGGTAATAGGCAACCTGCTAGCTGACAGAGTTGGAGCAAACTTCATCACCCTGTCCCCTCCAATCATCCCTCAAAGTACACCTGCCACCTTTCCTCAGCCTATTATCTCAAGACAGCAAGTCATCTTGGGGATCTTCAAGGCCAAAAACACAGCATCAATGGGGCATGACAACATCCCAGGTTGTCTTTTAAACAACTTAGAAATATGACCTAGCAGACCCACTTGGATCCCTGTTTAACCACAGCTTGCGAACTGGCTATGTTCCAGTGGAATGGAGGACGGCAATAGTAATCCCCCTGCAAAAAGGGGGACCATCAACTTACCTTGGGAATTATGGACCCATAAGCTTGACCAGTTTCATCTGCAAGGCCATGGAAAGAATCATGATGGACCTTATTAACAAGGACACAGGTAATCTCCAAACTCTGGACCCAACCCAGTTCAGATTTGTTAAAGGTAGATCATGTCTGTTAAATATGGTTGACTTCTTTGAGAAAGTCAACAAGGCCCTGTGAGAGGGAATGACATTGCATACTACCTGTCTTGACCTAGCCAATGGATTTAATACAATCCCCCCACTTGGGTATTACAGAGAAACTCTCCCAATTAGGAATTAACCCCTACATCAGCAGATGGGTACCCAACTGGTTCACCGACAGGACACATACTGTCAAAGTGGGTGACTTCACCTCTAGCAAAACACCAGTCACCAGTGGCATACCACAGGGTTCTGTGCTAAGCCGCTTACTGTTCAGAATTTATTTCTCAGATGTCCAGGCAAACTTGGACGATCTGTGGCTGACCAAGTTTGCTGACTATTGCAAACTGGGAGCAATCATCGAGTCCCCCAATAATGTTACTATAATGCAGACAGGGTTAACACACACAAATGATTGGTGCCAAAGCCATGGATTAATGTTAAATGCAAAAAAATGCATTATTTTCCCTTTGGGAAAGCTAACATCCCTGCTAATTACATTATATAGAGCAGCTCCCTCAGTGTAGACCCAGTGGTATGTGATCGGGTCTATATTATAACACTGAACATTTAAAATTTCGAGTGTTCTAATATTGAACCCTAGCAATCAAGAAAAAAAACATTGAACATTCGGAACAGCAAATTTTTTCCTAGGGAAAAAATTTGCTGTTCCTAAACACACACACACAACACAAGCACACCCAACAAACAGCAATCCACACACATACACCTAAACTCTAACACCTAACCCTACACTAAACTATACAAACACCACTAACTATCCACTTACCTTAACCCAAACCTTAATGTCCGTCACTATCACACAGTCACCTCACCCGCGCCCTAACTCTAACTCACCTAACCCGCCCTAACCCACACATCCACACAATCGCACACTTACCTGACCTGTGCCCTAACCCTAACTCACACATCCACACAATCGCACACTTACCTGAACCCGACCTGTAACTTTCCACCAGAGTGCTGAAAATACCAAAGCAACAGAAACAAACAACCAAATTCTTTCCCTAGGAAAGAATTTGGTTTCCTGTAACTTTCCACCAGAGTGCTGAAAATACCAAAGCAACAGAAACGAACAACCGAATTCTTTCCCTAGGAAAGAATTTGGTTTCCTGTTACTTTGATATTTTCAACGTTCGCTGAAAATGGGTCAATATTAGAACACCCGACATTTCAAATGTTCTAGTATAGACCCTATGTGATCTGGTTACTCAGGTAAATCGCAAACTTAACTTTGACCACCATGTATCCACAGTAGTAAGGAAATCCTTCTATGTGGTACATCTTATAAGTAAAAGCATCGCATCTAGATCCAATGATGTTAAAATTCCATTACACTCTGCCCCCATCAGACCAATAATTGTGTACAATGCTCCCTTTTGCATGCACCTCACCAGACACCTGCAAAAAAAGGAGAGACCACAGAGGTTTTTCACCAAGAAATGACAGGGTGCACAAAACAAGTCTTACATGAAAAGACTGAAAGCGCTGTCACTGTATTGTCTCCTACAGGTTGCTAAGGGGTGACCCAACCCTGATGGAAATGTTACACATTCATAAATCAAACTGCATGAGGGCCACTCATTCCAGGGATCTTAACATAGCCTCTGACATGAACAGGTCATGCTGGAGAGACAGATAAATCTCCCAGAAACTGCCACTTCTCTGGATCAACCTTCCAATTCATGTGAAACCGAGCCCCTCCCTGACCTTCTTCAAAAGCAGCCTAGCTCAATGGATGGATGACAGCAAATTCACTCCTGTAGTGGTGCCCATGTTACTCCTGCACAGAGGAAGTCAGTATTAACTACCGTAGACCCTTACCTCTGTTAACTTCACCCACGTAACCACCAATTGGGGCAACTCAGGATAAATATAGCTAGGGTTCTAGGGCCGTTAACCTAGTAGCCTTCTATGAATCTATAAGCTGTGCAATACAGAAGGACTTTCTCACACCAATGGACACACGTTGGTCAAAAGATCACTGTCCAAGTAAGTTCCCAAATCCTGTAAATAACAATAAAGAACTCCGACAAAAACCAAGAAAGAGAAACCAGGAGCTTAAGGCAAACAAAGACTTCCAGGACACCACAAATTGAAGAACAAATTGTACCAAACTAAAGTGGTGAAGATTTTGGTAAAGATTTTGGCTTTCAAAAACCAGTAATCCCAAAAAATAGAAAGTGGAATCCACCAACAAAATCTTCTTTAATACAGAACCAACAGAATACAAACAAGCGCTTTCACCCAGTGGTACTGGGCTTTCTCAAGTTAAAACTGTAATGTGCACACTCGGTTTAAATACCTTGCAACAAATACTTGAAACTCATTAAACAATTAAATGCAGTTGTTAACTCAATGCAAATTCAACAACTGAATTTTCACAAACCAAGTGCATTTTAACAAACTGTTTTATAAATGTTACTGAAACCATTGCTAGGGTGCAACCTTACTTAATAAGAATGCACCTTTATATGTTCACCTTTGGTTTCCTCAAACAAGTAAATTCCCAAATCCTGTACAACAGGGCATTGTTAATGCAGTAGCTCCCTAGTATGGATGACTTCTCAAAGGATTCAACAATGCATTTTTTGCATCTAGATTCAGTCCATGGCTTTGGCACCAATTATTATTATTTTGGACAAACCTTCCTTCCAGGATGGCCAAGTCATTTGGGGATTCAATGCCTGATCCTAGCTTGTAGTCATCTGCAAATTCAGTCAGCCAAAGCCATTTGGTACAAGCTTTTACTTCAGAAAAGTAGATGCCAAATAGGAGATGTCCCAGTATAGAACCCTGTCAGACTTCATTAGTGACTGGTCTCTTTATAGAGGTAACTTCCAGGTTTTGATTTCCTGCATTATATCTGTGAGTCAGCTGGCAATCTAGCAGGTGACATAGGGGTTTACTCAGTTTATTTAGTTTTTATATCCGTGGACCCAAAATTTATGGATTTACTGCAGATCATCAAGTCAAATGGCATCAGAAATACTCAGTCTAGGTATCTAAATCTCTTCTGCAACATCAACAGAATGGTTTGGAGGGACAGGTATATCTTGCAGAGGATAGTGTTTCTTTGGAACAGACTCCATGTACATAAAACAAAGTTCATCCCTGCCCATGTACAAGTGCAACTTGGATCTGTGGATGGGAAACAGAAATTTTACCCCATGACTTTGCCCCCTGTACTACTAATGGATAAAGGCAGCTACTAAATGCTTTATCCCATGCATGGGTCCCCTCAAATTATCTGCGGTATGATCTCAGTTTTTCACATTAGGAGTCATATATAATTATTGACCATGGGATGGAAAAGGCTAATCTCTAACCAAATAGGATAGCTTAATTTGAGGAGAAAAGGAGAACTGGTTAAGCTGAAAATGGTCCGCAAGGACAACTAGCCTAAACTTACCTATGAACCTATACAGCTGTTAGATTTCTCAAACCAGTTTCTTTCCATGTCCAAGCTCAGAAATAGATTTAGCTGAGCATATGAAAGCTCACATTCCTGAGTATAGCTAGGGACTTGCTAAAATGCATTTTTCCTTTTCTTTTAACTAGTGTCTTGGTTAATAAAACTCTGTTTTGAACTTTGGCCAGTTTTGAATTTACACAGGGAAAATCCAGCATTAATAAACTCTCTTGCTGGATTATTGCCAATTTACAAAATACATAGTACGTGTTGTAACATGTTAAGGTTTGCAGTGTAACGTTCTGCTTTTCTCCCACCTTCTTTGCTCCTTCATTATTCCCAGAAACACATCTATGGTGTAAATGAATTGCTGCAGAGAAACATTAGATGTCATCTTTGTTTTTTAAGTTTTTATATTTATCTAAACTACAAACAAAATTCATATGTTCTTCAGCTGTATACCCTATTGGTATAGCAGGCAAAGCAGGTACTTCCAAGAATGTAGCAATTGGTAGAACAAGTACAGTGTTTTCTCACATTGTTTTGATCATAGGAAAGCAACACACAGCATTATGCTGCTGACTACAAAAATGCACTGCTTTCACAAGATGCATCAAAAGTGATAGCAAACAAACTAATTTTACATGATTGATAGAAAATTGTGATCATGGGGAAGCAATGTACAACTACTGTTAGAAAATTCAAAACATAAACATGAAGCTCTTCTACTAAGCAACACATTAAATCAAAACATATTATTTATTTATTTATTTATTTATCATTTGTTGACCGGGAAAGTCCGACTAGGTTCCACAGAGCCTGTTTTCAGCGGAGGCCCGGGGAGAAATGCTCCAGATTTAAGACTGGGAGCTAAAATTATGCCTTCATGTAGGCCATCCCAAAGCAGATCAGCTGTGATACAATCTAGTGATTTTCTGTGCTGTGCTAATTTTATAGTTTAGCCCCTCATTGTCATTATTATCATGAGCAGTCTATAGACGTGAATTACATTTTCTCTTGGCAAATTCCTAATGTCCTTGACATCTGTGGAAAAACACTCCAATAAGTCTGCTTGTAGAAAACAAGATCAGCAAAGGATACCTCCATTGCTCATTCTGACTAGGGAAAGGACAACTTGTCCTGCAGACACTGCATTTCTTCTTGGAGGACACTACAGAGTAGGAGTAGAAGTCACAAAGCTCACTTAGACCAAAATAAACTTGAAACTTTATGCAGGTAGGCTGCTGTGCAGGGGTAATAGTTGTCATGAATGGCATCCAATTAAAAAGAAGAACATGGCCACTAAACCCAGAAAAGCTCCAAATTTTGGAGAGATAGAAGGTCAGGAGTAAGTGATCCATCAGCCTCTGTGCCTGCCTGCTGTGGGGTGAACAGCCTTATGCCATCCCAGCCCAGTGAGAAACAAAAATGAAATCCCCTCCTGTCTTGATCCCTCTGGAGGCAGAAGTCCAATTATTTTCCGTGAATACCAATGCTCTTTCTATTACACAGATTTCTCGAGTCAGAGTCAGTATCTAGGCCAGACACCACTTTGCTAGATGCCTGGAAAGGACAGTGTCACTACTCAGGTAGTGCCAGCTCTGCCAGAGCTTAATGTAAAGAACCAACAAACATACAATATTGCTGGAAGACTCACTGAAAGGGTTATTTGATAAGTCCCCTATCCCAGGCAGGCCTAGTACTTCTACTTCCTAGCAAGAATTAGGACCCAACCCCCTCAAGCATCAAACCCTACCTCCCAGCAGTTCTGCATTTTAGTTATGGAATATTTGCAGAAGAATCTGTGGCATCAGCTACAATGCAATGTCAGTAGAACAGTCAGCACAGGTAGTAAAAGTATATCTGACAGTGTAATCCACTACTTTATGCAGTAGTATAGCAAAGTAGTTTTAAATGCTTTAACAGTACAGCAGTTAGCAACAAGCAGAAATGCAGTACCAGTTATACACAGTCAAATAATATGTACATAAAAAATATTGGTTTCTGTCTTAGTAGTTAGCAGCAGTACTATCCTGGATATAGCCAGTAGTGAACAACAATACAGTGGTAAAAAAGGTAGGAGTTTTCCCAGGCACAAGCTCTTAGGGGGCACAATCATCGTTTGCGTGTAGGATGAGTGCAGAACTGTTAATAATTTAAGGATCTATGGGTGATATCTTGGATTTTTATATGTGCTGATACCAAATTTGCATTTACTCAGGAACTCAGTGCTGTTAACTATAGGAAGCAGCTTGCTAGAGTTGCTCTTCAGAGTGGGATATATTTTTAGACTGTGTTGGTCCCCAACTTTAGGGGTTCTTTTTTTTGTCCTTAACATTGGATTGTGGAGGGCATCAGTCTGGAGACTGCCCAGGGTGGTAGATGACCCAGTTATATCTCTGACAAGGTATATCCCTGCAGTATTGCTTAAACTTAATAATACTGCAGTGCTAATTTCAGTGCTGGAACTAGAAAAAGTGCAGTCACTAAGGTAATAAGTTAAAAAAAACAGTGAATTCATTTATAACAAGGCAGTAGTGAAGTCACAGCAGTGCAACTAAACTGTGAGAAGGTAATGACATTTCATAATATCTACAACATGGATAAAGTTACCTTACCTGTTGTAGACTCAAATCTTGTATTGGTTATCCAGTAGGATTAGAACTGTGTTGTGTTGCTGTGCAAAGTGCAGCAATGCACTAAACTGAGCAAGCCCCTGGATATTTAAAGTCTGTAAGGCTGCATCCCAAAAGATATAGGCCAGCCAAAATCCAGCCAATGCCTCTGCGGAAATAAACAGGCCAGTTAACAGGTACTCAAATGCTTCGCTGAAACCCAAGCTCAGAATGGTTGTGTGGAAGCTTCTACTCTCACCAGAGTCTAGGACACTGTAGACATGGTCCTAAGAAAGCTGATTGTCCTTATAGCAGGTTGAATCAGAAGGGAATGGGCTTAGTCTTCTTTTCTGCAGTCTTGAGCAGCCCAAACGGAAGAGCTGAAGTCTCTTTTTGGTCATCTATCATAGGTAATTTTTAAGCATCTGGAGGACCAGGGTAAAACTATTTAGGCGGTTAAATAAATGTTTCATCCCCCACTCCAAAATATAGTCACAAATATCCATGTAAATCCTGGCCTTTTTATTGGAAGTGTTTAAGGGCAGATATGTATTTGGAGGAAATGTCCTCTAATAAAGGCAAAGAACAGTGCTGTGACAGGAGTTATGGAAGCTATTTTCTTCTTTTCTTACCACACTTTGCTATCTTGCAGGTAGCTCTTGGGTAATACTGGCTACGCCCCTATTCCTGTGTTGGGTAGCTGAACTGGACCTGTTCAGAAGAGTGTTTTTTCCTGAATCCATTACTGCTCAGGGTTACAGATAAAGTTAATTTCCAATCTCCCTATGTAGAAATTTCCCCAGGGATGGTTTTAGATGTAGTGGGACAGCTTTTATCCATAGGTGCATTGTAAAATAGTTCCAAAAGTATTACAAGGGAAACTTTTTAACTCATTTCTAGAACCAAGGAAAAGTGGCCAATGGAGACTGATCCTGGACTTATCTAGACCAAATTCTGGATATAAAGAAGTTCAATATGTTGATTTTACAGGGACTCCTCCCTGTCATCTGTAATGATGCTCTATTCTCTACCCTAGACTTGAAAGATGCTTATTTATATGTTCCAGTCCATCCAGATTGCAGATGCATCCTTTCATTTACAATGGGGAATAACCACTACCATTTTCTATTATTCCTTTTGGGTTGTCAGTGCCACCAAGGGTATTCATTGGATTGTTAACCATAGTGTTTGTTTATATGAGAACAAATGGAGTCACACATTCGTGAGTGAATGATTGCCTTACACTAGTCACTTTGGTGAAGAACATGGCTGAGGTAATGGCCACCATGATGTCAATACTATCCCACCTGGGAATTACTATGAATATCCCAAAGTCAAAATTACAGCCAGAGAAAATGTGCATCTTTCTGGGAGCTCTTATTTTAAATGAGCCCTGTTCGTGTCTGTTTCCACAGAGGAATTATTGATGCTTAAGTCTGTCTTCCATGGGCTGGCACAAGCAAACAGGTAGGGGACAGGGAAATATTGAGAGTAAGCAGGTCATACATTAGTTTCCTTCCTAGTGGGACCACTAACCTGACTGCACATGAGAGAGATACTTTTGACCCTAGAAAGCATTTCTACTGTTTGAATAAATTCCTTTCATTCTCTCCCTAAGTGTATACCTGATCTGGGGGGCAGCTCAAGTAGAAAGTAAGCCAGGCTGTCCCATAACCCTTCCCCTGCCAAAGCAGACATTAAACTTGACTGGAAGCCTGTCTAGGGCTTCTCAAAGTCAGTGGCTGCTAGAAGAGAAGCAAGTCAAAAACACATAAATGTGAAGGAAAAGGTCACCCTTCTCACTGTGAAAACTTTCCAGAGCAATCTCAGGCTAAGAATTTTTAAGATTGTTACAAAGCAACACCACCATGGTGTGGCATGTTAGACAAAGAGGTATCTTCAAAAAACAAGTAATGTCTGTGGTATCTCCAAAGTCTCAAAACAACCCACTAAAGTGTAGTGGGTCTAAAAACAAAACAGTGTAAGAAACTTCTCTGTGTGGAAGATTTTAAGTCCATATATTTTTAGTTAATCACTGTATATTACTCAGATCAGACAATAGTAGTAGAAGTAGCGAACGTAAACTCGTCAAGTTAAAAAGTAATAATAGAAAATATATAATTCTGCAGCATTACTAAGTATTCGAAAGTAATCCAAGCAAGGCAGGCAGTCTGCTTCCAGTCGAAAATCCTTTATTAAGTACACAGACAAGCGATCCAAGTAAAACAAAAATAGAGTAATAATTTCCTCACAAGCTTTCTAAATATATATATATATATATACTTTTTATCAGGCATGGGAGTGGTTTATTGTGCTGTAAAACAAAGTGTTATTGGTACACATGTTAAATTCACATCCCTTCCCCCATCAGTGTGACATTCGAGCTGGTCCTGCCCTACCTAGTAGCTGTCATAATAACATATAGCCCTAATGTACTTTAATGGTAGATCTTATTTAACCAAATTATTAAGTAGATTATTAAGTTTGTGATTTTATACAAGTACAAAAAACTGGTATAGCAATGGGGGCTGCCATGGCTCCCAGCATAGCTAACATAGCCCTGGGCAAATGGGAGGAGGACTTTGTGTTAAACAACACAGACTACATGCAGCACTTGACGAGTTTACGTTCGCTATTTCTACTACTATTGTCTGATCTGATTAATATACAGTGATTAACTAGAAATATATGGACTGAAAATCTTCCACACAGAGAAGTTTCTTACACTGTTTTACAAAGAGGTATCTTCCTACCAGTTATGCAGGCTAGACATGATAGTATCTGAAACGGCCAAACATCTGGTTTTGAATCTTCAAGCCACCTGCA
Source organism: Protopterus annectens (assembly GCF_019279795.1). Classification (NCBI taxonomy): domain Eukaryota; kingdom Metazoa; phylum Chordata; order Ceratodontiformes; family Protopteridae; genus Protopterus; species Protopterus annectens. The sequence goes on along the minus strand of NC_056747.1, from coordinate 898,780,627 downwards.
TCCATAAAAAACAGAATCCCTTATTAGGCAGGCAGGCAGAGTCATCCATGCATCAACAGCTGTCAGCAGTGTTTGGATCCTAAAACTTTCATGGTGATTGCAGCAAACTTGGTGAGTCGTAGTGTGGATCTGTTCACATCAGATAACAGCCACAACTCGCAATTTTTATTGCTTCAAAATTTCCAGTCCACAAAGCTTGGCAAAAGATGCTTTTGGCATGCCCTGTTTTGCATATGTGCTGTAATTCCAATAATCTTTCAATAATGAAGAAAAACTGTACTCATTTTGGTGGCTACTTTCTGGCCCAGACAGGCTTAAGTTTTCTCCATGAAGCAAACGACACAGAAATAATCCATTATTTCTCTTACAGTATAACACTTTATTAATGCACCATTGGGATATTTGGGTGCACTCAAACAAAAGAATCCTAAAGTTAGCTGTTTGGATTTTCTATACCTCATTCCCATCAAGGATGACATTCCAGATGAAGTGGTTAAAGACTTGGAATATGCCATGAATGTTAGCATCAGAAATTCATACCTGGCAAAATTTAAAAGGTTCTGTTTTTGATGGAGCAGCAAGAGTGTTGTACTCAAAAGCTGCCCTATGGCATGAGTCCTACAGGACGTAACATAGCCAATGTTTTCAGGCCTTCCTTATACATTTAAGTGTGCATTCACACATATCCCCTTTTCCTGTCACACACACTAGTAAAGTAATACTTCAGAGCTGTCCTACACACAGGTCATCCAAGGAAACAGATTATGTCTCCTTGGAATTTAATCTTTGTGTGCAGGAGCTTGCAGTGTGGTGCCCGAAGCAGAAGCAGTTCACAAGGGCCAGTCGGCTGACTCCTGAAATTTTTGTTTTCGAGTTTCAGAACCGAAGTCTTCAACTAAAGCTAAGTACCCCATTGGGGAAACTTTTTCTTGCTCCTTACCGATGTCAGTAAAAGTTAATAATTGCATTGCATTTGGAAAGCAAATACCTCATAAAGATTTTCATTCGTACTGTATTCCTTGCCTAGGCCCTGACCATGATGTACCTTGCTGTCGGTTTTGTGCTTTATTTAATCAGCGCACTATCAATCATCGGTATATTTTCGCCTCTAAATATTTTGGTTTTCGGTTTAATTATCCAGAAATGTCGTCGGTTAGCCATCCGACTACCGGGATTCTGAAAAAACACAATGATAAAGACAGAGACAGGCCGCCAAGGTCCAAAACCGCCACTTCTCCTAAGCCAGTCGCCAGTTCGCCAGTACTCAGTGAGGCACTTTCGCAGCCCCTGATACCCGCTACTTCTGATTCGCAGGCCTCTACTGAGACCCAGTTGGAGTCTGGTATGCTGTGAGATGCTTCAACTATGGAACCCATGGATGTCTCTACCTTGGATGCGTCCGGAGCCGCTGTGCAGGCACCGGCTTCTAAGAGTGTATTCAGGCCTGTGGATTTGCATATTAAATCAACGCCTCCTTCATTACTTAGGCCTAAATCTCGATCCATGTCTAAAAAACCGATGCCCAGGCCACATGCTCAGGCCTCTATGCCTAAAAAACAAATGATAAGAATGGCTGAAGATCTAATAACTCTAATCAGGGGTAGCCAACCCCCCACCCCCTTCTAAGAGGCCTAGGACTGAGGTTGATTATGAATCTTCTGATCAGGATTCTGTTTTTTCTGACTCTTCTGATGATCTGGGTTTGCCCTTACCTACTTATGAGGATTCTGATGCAGAGGACTCTATTCCCTCTGCTTCCCCTCCTGAGGATTTTTCTTTTGGGGAAACCTTACATACTCTAAGGGATCATTTCCAGTAAGAAAGCCAGGATTTTTCTGATTCAAAAAAGAGGCTTAGGGATTTCCTTCTCCTACTGCAGCAAAGGCCTTTAGCTATTCCTCCTGTACTAGACATTGTTGATGATGCTTTCTTGGAATCTAGTTTGGCCCCTGTTTCCCTGCCTCCTGCTCCCAGAAAACCTGATAGATACTACAGGGTCCCTGAGTCCCACAAGTTCATTTTCAAAAATCCTATTGCAGATCCAGAGACTATATCACAGGGCCCCAAGGGCATTAAGGATTCTACTGCTAAAAATCCTACCCCTTCTGATACAGACTCCAGGGTGCTGGATAAATGGGGTAAGAAGGTTTACACTTCTACAACCTTGGCCATTATGGCTTTAAACTGCCAGTTTCATATGTTAAAATATCAGCAATATGTTATTGGACTGCTCAATAGAAAATTATGTTGATTCCTGACTGTGGAAAATAAAGAATTACATGATTTAATGCATTCTGCTGAACAAGTTGGAAAACATACTTTGCAGTGTGGTTTTGATTCATTAGAGGCCTCTTGCATGGCTGCTGTTACTGGGTCTGTGCTCAGGAGGCATGCTTGGCTTAAGGAGCAATCTTTGCCTGATCATGTTAAGGCTAAATTGTTGGATGCTCCTTTAAATCAGGACCGCCTGCTTGGCAACAAGGCTGAGGAAGTTCTTAAAAAGATGGAAGATAAAGCTAAATCTATGCAAACTGTTAAAGATTTTTTACAAGTTCAGCCTCCTAGATTTAGTAGGCACTGGCCCTCTAAGAACTGGTCCTTTCCAGCCCCTTCCAGTTCTTCTCAAGCCAAACCCAGACACAGCAAAAACCCCAGGTTTCAGTCCCAGGGGACTCGCAGAACTAAGCAGTGGGGGGGCCTCCACTTAAAAGTCTGTTAATAATAAGACTCCCCCATATGGTAAACTGTCTCAATGACTTCCATTTATAATTTCCAAGCACTTATATTCTGACTGCCCCTTTGGGGGGAAAGATTGCTCTTCATGCAAAGAAATGGGAACTCATTACCCAGGACAGATGGGTTGTAAATATAGTGTCCCAGGGATACAGATTTCATTTCCACACATTGTCAACACCAAGTGGGTGGCTGGACCTACCCCCAAATCAGTGGACAGAGGCCCAAAAACAAGTACTTTCTCTCTCGGGCATGGGGGCTATTCAACTGGTACCAGAAGAGGAAAAGGGACAAGGTTTCTACTCGAGACTTTTCCTGGTACCCGGAAAAGACAATTCATGGCGTCCTATCCTGGACCCGTCTACTCTAAACACCTTTTTGGAGATTCTAAAATTCAAGATGCTGACTCTTCACCAATAACTTCCTATGCTAGGCAAAGATGCCTGGTTGGCAAAACTAGATTTAAAAGAAGCATACCTGCACATCCCAATCACGGAATCTTGCAGAAAATACCTATGCTTCAAAGCAGGCCACATGCACTATCAGTTCTCTGCACTGCCCTTTGGCTTATCTACTGCACCCAGGGTATTCACAAAGTGCCTAGCACCAATTATTGCCTTTTGCAGGCAAAGAAATATTCAAATATACCCATACCTGGACGATTGTCTAATTCATGCAGAAAGCCAGGACATACTTTTGAATCATCTGACCTTTGTAAAAAGGGTTCTAACTTGTCTGGGGTACACCATAAACAAAAAGAAATCACACCTGGCACCCTGTCAACAAATTATATTCCTGGGAGCAAGCTTGAATACAACTTCCCAGATGGCTTACCTCACTCCAGAAAAGCAAATTCATTTGTCAGCCTACTAAAAACAAGTGGCCACAAAACCCTGCTATCTGCAAGACAAATACTACAAGCCTTGGGGTTTATGGCCTCCTGCATTCTTCTAATTCCATATGTAAGACTGCTTATGAGGAAACTACAGTGGTATCTAAAAAGCCTATGGTGTCAACATTCTCAAGACTTAGAAACAATGATTCCTATCATACCTTGCCTACGCCTAGAGTTCCTTTGGTGGGCAGAGGCCTGCCACCAAAACAAGGGACTACCTTTCACACCACCCCCTGCTGCCCAAACCCTAACAACAGATGCATCAGACTATGCATGGGGGGCTCACCTGGCAGGGAAGTGCATTCAGGGCAAATGGAACTCAAGTCAAATGCACCTGCATATTAATCAAAAAGAAATGTTAGCTGTACAGAAGGCTCTGACAGCCTTCAAGGACCACATTCTTCCAGGACAACTAATGGTTCATAGGTTGGTACTAGGCTGTTGGTCCTAGGGCCTATACAAGCCTAGCCATAATGATTCCCTGGCTATTTCTTCCCACACTATTTACTTCCCTGGACCCCTGTCTAGCAGGGCGACTGATGTGATCCGCGGGGTGAATTTCCTTTCTCCCATCCAATCATTAAGGTTCCTTTTGAAGAGGGCCAAAGAGGCACTCTGCTTGACATGTATGGGCAGTCTATTCCAGAGTCTGGGACCTATCCCTCCAGCATGTTTTGTTTATTGTGATGACAAGATTTAGATCCCTGGAGCGTGTGGCGCTGAGGGTTGGGATTTCTTTAAGTGTAGCATGTCCAACAGCTCTGGGTTTGACATGGCCTTGTATGTTAAGCAGAGATTGCCTCGGAGTAGACAATATGCAACAGGGTATAGCTGGAGTTTTTAAAGGCGGTGAGGTATTTCTGCGGCCTTTCCAGTTGTTGCAGATGTCTTGAGAGGTACATACCAAATGGGGCATTGTATTCTATAATGGGTCTAATGAGGGATGAGTACAGTGGGACAATGACCTCCTTTTTTCTGGATGAAAAGCCCTTAGTGATGAGGTGTGCCACATAGAAGGATTTCCTGACTGTTGTGGCGATGTGGTTATTGAAGGTGAGACCACTGTCCACCTGTGTCCCTAAGTCTCTTATCACACTTTCGGTGTTTAGTGTACTGCCACCTATGTGATAATTCACAGGTACATGTTTTTTTCCCAAAGGGGATAACTATACATTTCTTGGCACTGAGCTTGAGCCCATGGCTCTGGCACCAAGCATCTGTTTCTGTAAGGCCCTTTTGTAGAGTATCCACATCATTTGGGGATTCAATAATGGCTCCCCGTTTGCAGTCATCTGCGAACTTTGTTAACCAGAGTCCCTTAGTGTTGGCCTGTACTTCAGAGAAGTAGATGAGAACAAGAGCGGTCCCAGGACTGAACCCTGAGGTACTCTACTTGTCACTTGTCTGGAGCTGGATTTGGAGTCAGCTACTTTTACAGTGTGGGCTGTGTCAGTAAGCCAATTGGCAACCCATCGAGTGACATAGGGATTAATGCCCAGCTTAGTAAGTTTATCTATGATTCCAGAGTGGGGGATGGTGTCAAAGGCCTTGGCGAAGTTCAGATAGGCTGTGTGGACTGCCTTACCCTCATCCACGGCTCTGGAGACTGATTCGAAAAAGTCAATAAGGTTCAGGAGACAAGATTGGCCCTTCACAAACCCAAACTGGGTGGGGTCCAGTCTTTTAAGGTTGCCAATGTCTTTGTTTATAAGTTCCATGATAATACGTTCCATGGCCTTGCAGAGCAGTTTCGTCAGACTGATGGGGCAGTAGTTACCGGGATCCAAGGTGGATCCCCCTTGTGGAGTGGGATAACTGTAGCTGTGTGCCACTTAGTCGGCACGAAGCCTGAGGTTTGGGTATGATTAAACATGACACTTAGGTGAGGTGCCAGTTCATTTTGTAGTTCATGTAGTACACAGCCTGGGATGTCATCTGGTCCTATGGATGCTGTATTCTTAGCTTTGGACAATGCGTTTTTTACCTGTGTGACCATTATTACTGGAATTTGGCAATTGTCCAGTATTGAGATGGGCCATTTAGGGGGTGAGAGGGGGGGTGATGGCACTGAATTGATCTGCCAGGATATTGGCAGTATACTTGGGATCAGTATATTTAATGCCATTCTGTTGTAGCTCAGAGCAGATCTGAGTATTGCCATTTAGATTCTTGACATAGTTATAGAATGCCTTGTGGTTGTCTTTGGAATCTTTGGCAATTTTATTTTTGTAACTAGCTTTGGTGGATTTTATGAGGGATGTGCACAGACAACTTAGATTCTACTTGGACAGATGTAAACCTCAAAAGAAATCTGAATAACTGCTGGTGGCATTTGCTGCAGGGGCAGAGGGGAAGGCTATTTCAAAGCAAGCAATTTCTAAATGGATAAGCCATGAAATTCATTTCTGCTATAAGCACCATGGCAAACCTATCCCCCAGGGGATCAGACCTCACTCCAGCAGGGCTGCATCTACCTCTGCAGTCTTTCTCAGAGGCATCCCTACCAGGGACATCCTAGAAGCTACTACCTGGATTTCTGTACATACTTTCACCAAGCATTATCATTTGCCAATTTTCTCTAAATCCAGAGCTAGCTTTGCCACTGCAGTCTTACAGGGCCTTATAGCTGGCCCTAATGCTATCTAAATTCCTCCTCCCAATGATAGATTTGGGAATCTACCCAAATGTAATGACTGTAACAGTGAAACTCGAAGAACATTGTACAGTTGTGTACACTTACCATAAATGTAGATGTTCGAGTGTATTCACTGTTGCAGTCCTGGCTACCCTCCCTCCAGCCCCCTAACTTCTTTGGCTATACCTCTATTTCCTTTACTAGGCTTAAAAGCCTTTTTGGTGTATTTGCTTTTTTGTTGGAAGTATATCTTTGTGCTTTTATGTTTAATTGCTTCCCATTAGGGGGGGGGCACCTGACATCTGGGGCAAGAAAAACTGATGTAATGGTGTTGGCTGCATGTTTTATACCCCTGATGACCTGACATCATGAAAGAAGGGACAGCAAGTGATGCAGGACCCAAGACTTTGTTAATCAGGCTGACTGAGGGCAACCTGCAAGCAGATAACCCAAATGTAATGACTACAACAGTGAATACACTCAAACATCTACATTTATGGTAAGTGTGCACAACTGTGCTTTATCACTGTTGAAGTGACACCCTGCCCCTATGTGCAAAAATGGGAAAAAGGGTTATGGTTGAGTGGATGTATCTTTGCTGTTTGTATGTTTTGACTTTTTCTCAATTCTACATACAAGACATTTGTGGTTGTTTGAAGCTTTTGCACTTATTTTTCGTTAGCACCGTTTTCTGGTTTCTGTGACTCTGGTTGTTGGTTCTAATACTGGTTTCATCTTTTGCTTAATGTATTTAAAAGCAAGTATTTTCCATGTTGCATTTTGTATACTCTGTGCTGATACTGCAGTATGGACAGCTTTCAAAGAATGCAAGGGTGGACTTCGGATTCCACTCACAAGCACATTCTGTCATATTTAGGCAAAGAACACTTGTAAACACTGAGACATGTAAATCCTACAGTTAGGGAATGAGAAAACAATTTGAGGTGAAGATTGAAGGATAACTCCATTTCTGCTGCTGACAAGGCATTGATCTCAGGTTCTGTCTGCTGATCCTTTCATGCTCAAGACCCAAGCCAGGAGCTGATTGAAATAAAAATAAGAACAAAACAGGAAAGCATGCCATGGGAAAACAGAGAGATGGAGGTTACAGAGTTGAAGATTTGTCTTCTGGTCCTAAAAATACATGACTAAAAATTTTTCCTCTTCTCATTCCCCTTCTGGGGTTTCCAAATTTTCAATTAAAATAGTATCAGAGCACTTTCCTGTTGTTAGTGAGAATGGATAGTTTGTCTTCTTTTTTTGATGTTGAAGTTAGTAAGATTTTAGTTTAGTTCCTTCAAGGCCTTTGTCTGCAAGATCTTCAGTCTTTTCTGAAGCCACTGTGTACCTGTCGTTGAAGTAAAAGATGATCAAGACATAATAATGCATCATTCAATGCCTCTTACATGTTTGGCTCCATAGCATAGAGGGATAACCCTGACTATGTTGCAGATGATTGGAGTTCTGTTTGTGTCTCAGGGACCTATCGATGATTGCTGAGGTTGAGGAGGATTAATATTAGTGGCTACTGCTAGCTCACCCATCCCAGAGAAAGAAAGGCAGCTTTGTTCACCACATAGGGTGATATCTTGCAGGAACACTTGGTGTTACACAGTGGAGACTAAGCCAACTGAGCCTGCATAGTCATGGTGCTTAGTAAGAGTACGCCAAGGGGACTCTAGTATACAGTGAAATGTTTTCTTTCAGGGAACTGCTAAGCTGTCCCCCAGGGCTGACACTCTGGCCCATTCCATACCAGCCCACTCTCAGTAGGAAATTGAGAGCTTATTGGTGTTCCAGGATGGGAATAAATGAACTGCAAGGTTCTCATCCAGCCCAAGAATAACTGGCTCCCATGGTCCCAGAATCAATAAGACAACTGGTTGTCAGTAGTAGAGTCACTGGGTAAGGTCTTGAGAAGTAAAAAGAAGTTTCTTGTCTCTTCCCCATCTGGAAACTGGTACTAGGACCAAGAGAGACATCTCATCATTACCACACTTTTCTGCTAGATCTTAACCATTCACCAGTCCTCATTCTGCTGCTAGTCCTATTGAGATTAGAATTCAACTTTTAGCCACCAGAGTTGAAATAAAAAGAAGTGTCTCCTTTGAGTGCAGTTTTGATCTTGAGACTGAAGTTTTTGGGATCAGCATCTTTGATGTTAATTGTGCCACTTGTCTTGACCTAGAAACTGATGTCATCATCATCAGGAGTACCCACAGCCTCAAGGCTTGGAGTCAGCAAGTGGACACTGGTTTCAGCACTGATTATATCAGTACCATTGTTTGTCACCAGTGTTAGTCTCAGTATATGTCCAGTATTAGATTACTATCTTTTCCCTGTTGTCAGGGCTTGACCTATCAAGTTCAGGGCTGATGTTGTTGGTGAACAACAGACAAAGAATACACTCAATTTATTGCACCTCTAGTGCTTCGGCAAACACCTTCAAGGAGTATGAAACATAGCAAAATAAGCTCAGTTTAAATACCCTGAGGTGCCCCTGTGGACTTATATATATAGGGGAAAGTAAAAGAAAATTTAAAATCAGACTTCAGGAGCATTATAAATAAAAAAGAAGATAGCCCTGTGGCTAAGCATTTCATGTTGGTTCATAAGTAACCTAAGGGTTTACAAACCACGATTTTGGAACAAGTTGATAAAGGTGTATTTTCTGACCAATTGTATAAGAAAAAATTGTTGTATAAGGAAAGCATTTTAATTTTGAAATATGATACTTTATTTCCTCAGGGTCTTAACGTAGAATGTAACTGGAGGCTTTTAATTTGATTTCTTAATGTTTTTTTAATGTTTATTGGATAATTAATTAATCTTTATTAGTTAATTGTAGTTTGCAATGGTATTTAAACTGAGTTTATTTTGCTATGTTTTATACTCCATGAAGGCATTTGCCGAAGCTCTAGAGGTACAATAAATTGAGCGTATTCTTCGTCTGTTGTTCACCATTGATTTCTTTTTTTGGTTGGTGTTTTGTTTAGTTTTTTGCTTTTTATGGTGAATGAATCTTCGTTCAGTAAACCTAGGATTTTGAGAGATGACACATTGGATGGCAGTCAAAAAACTTTGGATAGTTTTGTTACGCATCAGAATGTTGTAGGCATGGCTGGAACAGCAGGTGCTAGTACTTCTGTCTCAATGGTTGTGACTTCTTCCTCCCATTTTTTTGAAAGGCTTGAACAAGCAAGAAAATCCAGAGTAAATGATCCATTTGCATCAGTTGGCCAGTCTGGTTGCTCTTGCAGTCCTTCAGGTGAATCGAGTGCCTTTATGAGTAAGTTGGAACATTTATTACATAAAGAAACTGCCATTCACTTCAATATATTAAGCTTACAAAGATGTGGATTTGGATATTACACCCAGGGGACTGAGAGCTTTTAAAAGCCCCTCTACTCCTTTCGATATGTTTGATGAAATGGAAGTGCAGTTTTCTAAAAAATGGTTATTGGCAGCTCACCGCTGCACTTTGGAATGGATTTCTATCTTGTTGGAACGAGATTGAGTGAGGCAAAATAGACTGAAGGAAGAAATTAGAACTGCCTATAATGATTTATCTAAGCGGCTCTCTTTTATGCAATTTGACAAGTATTTATCGGATATCAGTACTGGTTTAGGCAAGCATGAGAGGGAACTGATTGACCGTAAGTGCACTAAACTTAAAAGGGACTTAAAAGATTATGAAAATAATCGTGCCTATTTATGGCATAAGCCAACACATTCCTATAGTAATAAGGGTTCTGGTCCCTTTAAGAAATCGCCGGTTTCTTCTAGGAGTGTATCATTTGTGTCAGACGTCTCTGGCGTCTCCTCTAATGGTGATGGAGAGGGTGAACAGTTTCCAGTGCTACCAGCAGCTCAGAATCCCTCTAAATTAGTTACAGATTTTCAGAGAGGGAACCAGCAATCACATGAAGAACCAAACGATCAGAAAAGAGGACAATTTCAGTCTGGTAAACTCAACAATCATGAGGGACAAAACTTTAACAACAACAGTAATAAAAAAAGCAAATGGTACTAATTTGACTGACGTTTTTGTTACACAGAATATATTAAGTAGTTCATTGTTAAATGATCAATTTAGAGCTTCTGCAACAATGAATGAAACAAATGTTACTGAATTGAATGATAATTCTGTTGTACACAATATATCCGGTGTGTCATTATCTAGTGAACAGTTGAAAGTTCTTAATTATGGTTTGAAGTATATACCTACAGTGATGCATCGGTTACATGAACTCAAATGCGACATTTTTAGATTAAGTCGCAAGATTCATTTAATATAATTTTTTGCCAGTAAGCAACGTAATGAGTGTTTTGATGAACAAGATAGCTTAGAAGACAGTTTTCATTCCTATTTATCTGACCCTGTGGAATGTTTTGAACATGAAGGTATTATTAATGCTTATAGTTTGCTTAATACTGATAAGATTAAATGTAGAAGTAACTTTATTCCCCCATACCAGCATGAACATATTAAATGTTTTTCTCAAATGTTAAATTATGCTGTGGAAGTTGCTTTTCATAATTTTATGCAACATAAAAATGAAGTAGTGTATAATTTAAGCAAAAATGAGTGGAACCAATTACAGTTATTAGCCAAGAATGAACAACTTGTCATTAAACCATCTGATAAAAGTGGTAAGATAGTAGTTATGAGTGTTGAACAGTATTATAAAATGTGTATGCTGCATTTGAATGACAATGAAACTTATACGATATGTAATATAAATGAATATAATAAGGCAATAAAATAATTTGATTTCCTTATATATAAGGGAGTTAGATTAAAATATCTTTCACAGAAAGATTATGATAAAAAATTGAGTACAGACGATAGTGAGTTGGCTTTATTTTATTGTCTTCCAAAAATTCACAGGAATTAGGTAGACCCACCTGGTAGGCCAATCGTATCTGCCCAAAAGTATTTTTTATCAGCTATTGGAACATTTTTGCATGAATACTTGTTTCCATATGTGACAAAACTATCTAGTTATATTAGAGATAGTTTTGATCTTTTAGATAAACTGGAATACACTGGAGTGACGATATGTTTTTTATAGTGTTGACGTTGTTAGTCTTTATACAAGTATTCAGTGTCAATTTGGGCTGGAAGCAGTGAAATATTTTTTGGGTGACAATCCGGTATCATGTTATATTGTTGAAATATTGGAATTCTGTTTAAATAATAATTTTTTTATGTTTAATGAACAAATATATAAGCAGATTAGAGGCACTGCCATGGGGGCATCTTTTGCCCCCATGTATGCCAATTTGATGAAGGGATTGTACGAGTTGGAATATCTATATCATATAAATTTTTTAGTAAATATGTTGTTAAGTATTTTCGTTTTATTGATGATTTTTATTTGTAAAGGTGGGATATCTAATGTTGGTCAGTTTATTGAAGCAATGCAAGATAATAGATTTGGACTGTCTTTTGATGGTATACAGGTGGGTAGACATATCACTTTCTTGGATTTACATCTAATTTTGGAGGACAATAATACCTTACAGACTTCTGTATATAGAAAATTTTCAGATGGCAATCAGTATTTGATGGGTACTAGTTGTCATCCAGTTCACACTATAGCTTCTTTACCTTATGGTGAGTGTTTGAGGCTAAGACGGTTATGCAATAATGATATAGATTTTTTTAAAGAAATTAATGCTGTAAGTAGTATGTTTAGATTAAGGGGTTATACGAGTTATATGATTCAAACAGCAATTGATAAGGTTGTTAATGAACAGTGTAGAGTTGGTACCTGTACTAATATAGTGGGTGAAAATAAGAAATCACCATTGATAAGGAGAAAAGATAGTTTACTTTGTCTCTACTTATGGTGTATTTAGTAGTGCTTTGATTGAGTTGGTGAAACACTACTGGAATTTTCTGTTTAAATCTATTGATTTGGCTAAGTTAATTTTGACCTCTATAGGTATTTTATTTAGGAGAGGTAAAAATCTTAAAGATATTTTAGTACACAGTAGCATTAGATATCCCACTAGTGTGCAGAAAATCAGGACTACTTATATAAAGGGTACCATGTCTTGTGGCCATTGTAATGTATGTCATTTTGTTGTTCGAACTTTTGACTATATTAACGGTTATCCATTTTATATTAATAATATATATAATTTGCAATACTGAAGGTATTGTTTATGCCCTGAGGTGCCCCTGTGGACTTATATATATATATATATATATATATATATATATATATATATATATATATATATATATATATATATATATATATATATATATATGGGAAAGTAAAAGGAAATTTAAAAATCAGACTTCAGGAGCACATCAGGAGCATTATAAATAAAAAAGAAGATAGCCCTGTGGCTAAGCATTTCATGTTGGTTTATAACTCTAAACCTAAGGGTTTACAAGCCACAATTTTGGAACAAGTTGATAAAGGTGTATTTTCTGACCAATTGTATAAGAAAAAATTGTTGTATAAGGAAAGCATTTTAATTTTAAAATATGATACTTTATCTCCTCAGGGTCTTAATGTAGAATGTAACTGGAGGCTTTTAATTTGATTTCTTAATGGTTTTTTAATGTTTATTTGATAATTAATTAATGTTTATTAGTTAATTGTCATTTGCTATGGTATTTAAACTGAGTTTATTTTGCTATGTTTTATACTCCTTGAAGGCGTTTGCCAAAGCGCTAGAGGTACAATAAATAAGTGTATTCTTTGTCTGTTGTTCACCGTTGATTTATTTTTTTTGGTTGGTGTTCTGATGCTGTTGGCCTTGGCATCAACCCCACTGGTTTTCACCCTTGGGTAGCTGGGTTCTAACCCTGAGTGTGGCATCTGTTCTGGTCTCAAAATTGACAATGCAGACTGCTAGATTTGTTTCCTTCAGTGCTTGTTATGAGTGTAATTTTGACCTTATTGAGAAACACTTCTTTGGTATTTTGTCTGTCCACCAACTCTCAGAGTGGGATAGAGGGACTGGAGGTCCTTTGCAGGATCACACATTTATATCTGGATCCTTTTAAGCATCCATCATCCTCAGCTTCCTCACATTTGAAGCCAGTAAAAGGCACAAGTGGAAGAGGAGGCGCTTGAACTGCAATCAGGATCCCTCAACCCCAGCAGTAGATGTGGATGAGGATGTTTATTCCTACCATTTCTTTTCTGAACTTTTTTATTGGGAAGCCCAGTCAATAGATTGGTATTTCTTGTGGTTACAGACATCATGGTGAAACCTGATACTGTGTTACCTGTCCCAAAGAAAGCAGGCACCTGTGCCACAGAGGACAGACACGATCTTCTGCCTTCTCAAATACTGACATGCTGGACAATGATTCCCAAGACAGAGTCCATTGTTGGTGCAACAGCTCTTAAAAAAGGATCCTATTCTGCAGGGTCATACTGTCCAACCCACAATAAAAAATCCAGGGCCATAAACAGGTTTGGGAAGCAAGTTTATACCTCCTCAAAGTCCACTCTGCAAGCTACTTATCTCGCATTACAATTCCAGACAGAGAGATGACTGATGAAATGAGCCAGTCACCGGTAGGTTTACCTGAGGAAGATTTGAAGTAGAAACTGCAGTCCAACATGGAAACCATGTCTTATATTTCAAAACTTACCTTACGGTTGTTTCACAATTCTGTAGATAATGCAGCTAGAGCAGTGGGTTACAGCTTTGTCCTTCATCATTATATCTGTTTACAGACTATTTTGAAAATACAAGTGTTTTTGCTACTGTTTTAACTGCTTTTCTGCAAAAAAAAAAAAAAAAAAGTTCTAAGCTTGTTTCCCACCTTTCCTGTAACTAGTCTAGTTCAGATACAGCTTTGCTGTATCCAGGACTGTTTTATAAGTTTCTGAGTCCCCCTAGACCTTTCTGTGTTGGAGGCAGGCCCTCTAGCTTATCAGTGGGAGTGGTAAGCACTAGGTAGCCTATCAACCACAAGAGGAGTGGCTTCTGGCCCAGAAATTGTAGTTTATTGGCCTTTTGGGCAGTTTTTCCATTTCTTTCAACTTTCTGGTTTAAAAGCCCGTGTTTATGTGGGTTTTGTTTAAGCTGCGGGGATCCAGTTTTGCATCCTGCAGAGACTACAAGAGCAACAAGAAGGAGAAAAGAGATACTAAGTGCCTCCATTTTGATTTTTTCATAATTTACTGCTCTCTGCACTTGTTTTTTTTTTTTTTAATTTATCTGCATTTATTTAAACTGTAATTGGCTTAATATTGCTTCACACTCGTGTGCTAGCTTGTACTGCATTTAAAGTGTTTTTGCTACTGTTTTGTTTTTCTGCGAAAAAAAAAAAAAAAGAAAAAGTTCTAAACTTGTTTTCACGCCTTTCCTTAAACTAGTCTAGTCCAGATACATATTTGCTGTATCCAGGACTATTTTGTAAGTTTCTGAGCCCCCCCAGACCTTTCTGTGTTGAAGGGAAGCCTTTTAACTTATCAGTGGGAGTGGTAAGCACTAGGTAACCTATCTACCACAAGAGGAGTGGTTTCTGGTCCAGAAATTGTAGTTTATTGGCCATTTTTTTCCATCCCTTTCAATATTCTGGCTTAAAAGGCCATGTTTGCACATCGTGCAGCGGCCTTCAGCTGAGGTAAACTATTACCGGGGCCAGAAAGTTTGCTGTTCAATTTTCCCCTTATAACAAGCTTGTTCTTTTACTTCTTGCACTTCAGTTAGTGTAACTGGCTAGCACTTTAACAGGCTTTAGTAGCATTTATTGTAGCACACTTAAGTGCTATCAGCACTAGTTGTTCCTATGCAGTAACAGCACCAGTACTTATTAGTTATGACCACCCCTCCTGGTATGATTGCAGGGCAATTTCCTGTGCTTTCACCTGCTTACCTGGTGCAGTTGGGTATTCTGAGACAGTGTGGCAACTGTCTAATGTACACAGATGATCCTCTCCTCTTAGCTCCCAACACTCATACCTGTGAGAGATGCACTTATATCACCAAAATGGAAGCAGTGCATGCTCCAACCAAGACCGGACTAACTGGTCAAGAGGCAAAGGTCAACACCTGCAACTCACTACACAGAACACACAGCCCTCCAAAACACCAACTATCACAACCCACACAAAGAAACATAAGCCATCTGCCCACCTTTGTGGAGGTTCTCAATAAAAATTTACCCAAACAACAGTGACCCCCTGAGACAGAAACTCACTTGACCACCACAATACAGCACCAACCCCAGAACACATAGCTCACCATCACATGTGCCCCTCAACCCAAGCCCTTAAGGCAAAACACTTTGCCCAATGTACTAATCATAGGAGATTCAATTGTGAGACACACTGATGTCCCGCTCATTAGGCTGAACAAAGTGAAGGTGACAGTCAATTGTCTATCAGGTGCCAGAATCCGCCACATAACACATGCACTCAGGTTACTCCACATGTAGTACAAATATGACTCAGTCATTGTCCATGTGGGTGTGAATGACCTGAGACCTGGACTACATGAAAAGAGATGTGATGAAACTCTTGGATTATGTGACCTAGGCAGGAATGACCCTAGCCCTGAGCAGTATTCTACCATCACCCAGAATGATACCACAATACGAGCAGAAAATGATTGACTTCAACAGTTGGCTAAGTTTCTGGTGTCATTCTAAAGGGATCCAGTATCCATCTGCCTGGGACGACATTATTGACTGACCTCAATGCTTTGCCAGAGACGGCCTACATCTGTCACCCCTGGTATTCCGGGTACTGGCTAAGGCTCTTCCCACCCCTATAGTGCCTTTTTTAGGCAGTGTTCCAAAGACAAAAATTCCACCATAACAGCTACAAACAAATGCAATCTAAGGGTCATGCTGCTCAAGGATAGAAGTCTAAATCTCAAGATGCACTCACTCGAAGCTCTTCTCAAAATGGAGAATGCCGAAATCTGTGTAGTAACGGAGACCTGGTTTAAAGAAACAGAAAGCACACCTGCGCTCCCAGACTTCAACTCATTCCATACCTTTCAGCCCCAGAATGCATCTGGAATCTCCAAAGGCAGTGGTGTCTCCATATTCTTAAAGGATACGCACACCTCTAGACTGGTAGACCAGCATAATGCATCTGAGATACTTCAGGTACAGCTAACACTGGGTAAGATGGCGATACAAGTCATAGCCTGCTACAGAACCCCAAACATCCCTAGACTCACACGCCAACTTCCTAAGCACTCTGGCATCTATCAAGGTCCAACCCAATACTCTCATACTGGGTGACTTCAACTACCCTTCCATCAACTGGGAAATCTATTCAAGTACCAATGCACAGACCCAACACTTTCTGGAATTTATCAATTCCAATGCCCTGCACCAGCTCATTCTGACCCCCACTAGAGGAAGCAACATCCATGACCTGGTTATCACCAACATGGGAGACCTTTGCTCCACACCTATAGTCAGTTTCTCCCTGGTTAAATCTGACCACAAACTGATCACCATAGAAATCTCCATCTCACCTACACCCCCCCCCTGCTAAGGTGACCACCCTGGAAAACTTCTCTAAAGCTGACGTTGGGCTCCTAAAAGCAGAGGTGGCTAACTTCTCGGCACCCAAGCCAATGGAAAATAGCTACATGACTGCTGAATCATACACCAATGCACTGTACGAGCATGTACACAAATGCATGGACCTTGCCATACCAAATAGAACTAAGACATTCTCCTACAAAAAAAGGAAGCCAAGTTGGTGGTCCCTAGCCATTCATAAACTCTACAACAGAAGGAAGAAACTGTTGCAGAAAAAAATGAAGTCACAAGACTGGAAAACCTCCCTTATCAGTCTCAACAAAAAGCTGAGATCCCTTATCAAATCCTCTAAAGCCAGCTATGAAAGCAGAATTGTGGTTGACACCACAAACAACCACAAAGCCTTCTATAGCTATATCAAAAACCTCAAAGGCAATACCCAGATGTTCTTCGTGTTTCACTGTTGCAGTCATTACATTTGGGTAATCTGCTGGCAGGTTGCCCTCAGTCGGCCTGAATTCCAATGTCTTGGGTCCTGCATCGGTTGCTGTCTCCTCTTGCATGACGTCAGGTTGTTAGGAGTATAAAACATGCAGCCGACTCCATTTTCTTTAGTCTTTCTTGCCATGCAGTGCGTAAAGCAGAAGCATTTTGCAAGTGCCAGTCGGCCTACTACTGAAATATTCAAGTTTGAGTTTCAGAACCAAAGTCTTCACTAAAGCTAAGTACCCCATTGGGGAAACTTTTTTCTTGCTCCATACCAATGTCAGAAAAAGTTAATAATTGTATTACTTGTGGGAAGCAAATACCTCATAAGGATTTCCATTTATACTGTATTCCTTGCCTAGGCCCTGATCACAACGTGCCTGGCTGTCGGTTTTGTGCTAGATTTAACCAACGCACTATTAAGCGTCGGTATATTTTTGCCTCAAAGTATTTTGGAAACAGATTTAACTACCCAGAAATGTCATTGGATAGAAATCCGACTACCAGAGTACATAAAAAACACAAAGAAAAGGACAGAGAAAGGCAATCAAGATCCAAAACCGACGACGAAGCTTCTCCTAAGCCAATCGACGGTTCGCCGGTACTCAGTGAGGCACTTTTGCAGCCCCTGATACCCGCTACCTTCGAGTCGTAGGCCTCTTCCGACACCCATGTGGAGTCTGGCATGCTGCAAGATGCTCAAGGTATTGGACCGACGGATGTATCTCCCTCGGATGGGTCTGGAGCCGCTGAGCAGGCACTGGCTTCTGAGGGTGTATTCAGACCTCAACATTTGTATATCAAACTGACGACAGCTGCAAAACCAAAGACAAAAGCAACTTCTAAAACTAAAAAACTGACGCATGAGCCACGTGCACAGGCCTCTATGCCTAAAAAACAGATGATCAAAATGGCTGAAGACCTTATTATCTTGATCAGGGGTACCCATCCCCCTCCAGATAAGAGGCCTAGGCAAGACACTGATTATGAATCTTCAGATCAGGTTTCTATTTCTTCTGATTCCTCTTCTGATCAGGAATTATCTATACCTCCCTATGAGGATTCTGATGTAGAGGAGTCTATACCATCTGCTTCTCCTCCTGAGGATTATTCATTTGGGGAAACCTTGCATACTTTGAGGGAGCATTTTCACTGGGAGAGTCAAGATTTCTCAGAATCAAAAAAGAGGCTCAGGGGATTTCCTTCTTCTCCCTCAGCACAGGGCTTTAGCCATTCCCCCTGTTTTAGACATTGTGGATGATGTGTTTTCGGAGTCAAGCTTGACCCCTGACTCCTTACCTCTGGCTCCCAGTAAGCCTGACAGATATTACAGGGTCCCTGGCTCACATAAATTTTTATTTAGAAACCCTGCTGCTGATCCTGAAACTATTTCACAGGGTCCAAAGGGAGTTAAGGCCTCAACAGCAAAAAATCCTACCCCCTCTGACAGAGATTCAAGGGCACTGGACAGATGGGCAAAATAGGTTTATACATCTGCAACCTTGGCAATCAGAGCCTTAAACTGTCAATTTCATATGCTTAAGTATCAACAACATGTTATAGTATTGCTGAAACAGAAAATGATGTTGACTTCTGAATGTGCAGAAAATAAAGAATTGCAGGAATTATTGCATGCAGCTGAACAGGTTGGAAAGCATACCTTGCAATGTGGTTTCTACTCCTTAGAGGCCTCCTGCAGGGCTGCAGTTACAGGATCTGTGATTAGGAGGCATGCCTGGCTAAAGGAACAAAATTTGCCTGATCATGTTAAAGCTAAATTGCTAGATGCACCTTTGCAGCATGATACTCTGTTTGGTATTAAGGCAGAAGAGGTTTTAAAGAAAATGGAAGACAAAGGTAAGTCTATGCAAACTGTTAAAGACTTCTTACAAGTGCAGCCACCCAGATTCAGTAGACACACTGGCCTACAAAGAATTGGTCCTTTCCTGTGTCAGACAGAGCTCAAAGGGGCAAATCCAGATGCCCTAAAGGTTCCAGATACCACGTACAAGATTCATACAGGTCAAAACAATGGGGCGCTTCTACCTCCAAATCTAGGAGATAAAGCGCAAACCTACAGAAAACAATTCCAATGACTTCCCTCTGCCTGCACCAAGCACTTATCTTTTGGCAGCTCCCCTAGGGGGAAAATTAGCACTTTTTGCTCATAATTGGCAGTTAATAACCCAGGACAAGTGGGTACTAAACATAGTATCACAGGGATAAATATTTAATTTCCACACTCTGCCAATGGCAAATGGTTGGCCAGATCTGCCCAAAAATCAATGGGCAGAGGCACAGAAACAGGTTACATCCCTCATGGATATGGGGGCCATTCAGCCGGTACCAGAACAGGAAAAAGGACAAGGTTTTTACTCAAGACTGTTCTTGGTACCCAGAAAGACAAGGCCTGGCGGCCAATACTGGATTTATCGATTTTGAACACATACCTGGCCATTCCAAAATTCAAAATGCTGGCTTTGCAGCAGCTTCTGCCCATGCTGGGCAAGAATGCTTGGCTGGTGACATTAGATCCAAAAGAGGCATACCTGCATGTCCCAGTAAGACAAACGTGCAGAAGATACCTCAGATTCAAGGCTGGCTTAATGCATTACCAATTCTCTGCACTGCCCTTTGGCTTATCTACTGTGCCCAGGGCCTTCACAAAGTGCCTGGCACCAGTAATTGCATTTTGCAGACAAAAGAGTATACAAATATACCCTTATTTGGACGACTGTCTCATTCAAGCAGAGAGCAAGGACATTCTTCTTCAACACCTGGCATTTGTGAAAAAGCTTCTAACATGCCTAGGGTACACAGTAAACGAAAAGAAATCACAACTGGTACCCTCTCAAAAGATAACATTCCTGGGTGCAAGCTTGAATACAACTGCCCAGTTGGCTTACCTCATGGCAGTCAAGCAAAGGCAACTGACTACTTACTTTAAACTGATGGCAACAAAAACCCAGTTATCTGTAAGACAAATTCTGCAGGCCTTGGGCTTCATGGCATCCTGCATCCTATTGATTCCATATGTGACACTGCATATGAGGAAACTTCAATGGTACCTAAAAAGTGTATGGAGTCAACATTCTCACAGTCTGGAAGCAATGATTCTTCTCATACCCTGCCTACAACAGGAGTTTCTATGGTGGGCAAAGGCATGTCACCAAAACATGGGACAGCCCATCACTCTACCCTCTGCCAGCCAAACCTTAACAACAGACATATCAGATTATGCCTGGGGGGCCCACATGGCAGGAAGATGCATTCAGAGCATATGAACCCCAAAACAAATGCATCTACATATCAACCAGAAAGAGATGCTAGCTGTTCAAAGTGCCCTAACAGCCTTCAAGGATTTACTTCATCTAGGACAACTACTGATAAAGAGGGACAACACCACAGTCATGTGGTATATAAACAAGCAAGGGGGCATACACTCATACCCCCTTTGCAGATTAGCCATGGCACTGTGGGACACAGCTTTGACCTACCAAATACATCTCCAAGCTCAATTCCTGCCAGGAAAGCAAAATACTCTGGCAGACGATTTAAGCAAAAACCTTATGAACCCTCACGAGTGGAAACTAAATCCACAAGTCTTCAGCATGATAACAGAAAAATGGGGGAGCCCAGACATAAATCTATTTGTCTCTCCTCAGAATTATCAATTGAAAAGATTCTGCACAAGGACTTATCACAGACAAATATGGAAAGTGGACGCCCTATCCTTCAGTTGGAAAAACCTATCAGTTTACGCCTTTCCTCCTCTGCCTCTTCTTCCCAAGGTCCTCCTAAAAGTCAGACAAGAGAAACCAAAGATGATACTAATTGCTCCGGACTGGCCCCGCCAATACTGGTACCCAGTCCTAAGGAACTTGTCTCAATACCCAGCTTGGACCTTACCTCAAAGACCTCAACTACTGTCCCAGCAAAATAATCAGATCCTGCGTAATCAACTTGACACTGAACCTGGCAGCATGGCTGATCATGTAGTTATATAAACAACTCCTCTAAGTAAAGCTGTGATGGATGTCATTTTGGAAGCCAGAAGGTCTAGTACTAGAAAATCTTATGCTGATAAATGGAAGAGATTCTGTGCTTGGAATCAAGCACAAGGAACTGATACAGCAGAACCAAATATTCCTCAGATAATAAAATACTTAACTGAGATGCTTGACAAAGGCCTATCTTTCTCTTCAATTAAAATCCATGCCTCTGCCATTTTGGCTCATTACAATACAGAGCCACCAATCTTTTCTCATCCTTTACTAAAGCAGTATCTTAGAGGAGCCAAAAATTGAAGGCCACCATTACCTGCATGGGACCTCAATTATGTATTGGAAAAGCTCACCCTGCCTCCATTTGAACCAGCTGCTACTGGTGATATAAAATTCTTATCATGGAAAACAGCTCTGTCACTAGCAATTACTTCAGCAAGAAGAGTTTCAGAGCTACAGGCCCTCATGGCTGTAGAGCCTTTTATCATATTTTACCCAGACAGGGTGTCTCTGAGGACAAATCCTACATTTATGCCTAAGGTGGTTTCCAGTGTGGCTCTTAACCAAACAATTCATCTGCCAACCTTTTATCCAAATCCACAGAACAAGGGGGAGAGAATTCTGCATTCCTTGGATGTACACAGACAGCTAAGATTCTACTTGAGCAGGACTAAAGCTCTAGGAAAAACTGAGCAATTACTAGTGACATATGCTGCAGGATCAGAAGGAAAGGCTATTTCAAAGCAGACAATTTCAAGTGGATAAGCCGCTGCATTCGTTTCTGCTACTTACACCATGGTAAACCTGTGCCCAAGGGCATTAGGTCTCATTCCACCAGAGCTGCAGCTACTTTGGCAGCCTTTCTCAGAGGAGTACCAACCAAAGACATTCTAGAGGCTGCTACTTGGAGTTCTCACACCTTTACAAAGCATTATCATTTGCCTCTCTACTCTAAGTCCAGGGCAGGCTTTGCACTGCAGTTCTGCAGGGCCTTGTAGCCACACCTAATGCTGTTTAGCTCCAGCCTCCCAGCCATAGCTTTGGGATTCTACCCAAATGTAATGACTGCAACAATGAAACATGAAGAACATAGTACAGCTGTGTACACTTAACATAAATGTAGATGTTCGAGTGTATTCACTGTTGCAGTCCAGGTTACCCGCCCGCCATCCCCCAGTCATTCTGGAGTTTATCTTTCCTTCTCTATCTTCTACAACTTATGTGGTGCATTTGCTTGTAGAAGAAGGTAAAGTTTATATTGATGCATGTATATATATATATATATATATATATATATATTTTTTTTTTTTTATATATTTTTGCTACCTTTTTGGTGGTACCTGACATCTGGGGCAAGAAAAACTAAACAAAATGGCATCGGCTGCATGTTTTATACCCCTGACGACCTGACATCATGGAAGAGGAGACAGCAACCGATGCAGGACCCAAGACTTTGGAATTCAGGCTGACTGAGGGCAACCTGCCAGCAGATTACCCAAATGTAATGACTGCAACAGTGAATACACTCGAACATCTACATTTATGGTAAGTGTACACAACTGTACTATTTGCTTGGTTATTGCACAATGGCATCTCCTATACTGAGCCAACAGATATAGCCAACATACTGGCGACAGATTCAGTGCCAACTTTACCCCTCCCCCCCACCAAGGGCCCTATCACAATACCAGATAAAAGCTTGGTACCCACCATTTCTGTGGCACAGGTAAAAGCTGCATTATCCAAAGCCAAAAATACAGTGTCCATGGGACCTGATAATATCCCTGGCTGCATCCTACATGAGCTTCAGAATGAACTGGCACTACATCTGTGTGCCCTGTTCAATCACAGCCTTACCTCAGGCTATGTCCCTAATGAATGGTGCACTGCTACAGTCATCCCACTCAATAAAGGGGGAGCAGCTACAGAACCTAGAATCTATTGCCCCATTAGCCTGACAAGCCTGGTATGCAAAGCTATGAGCGCATCATCATGGACCTGCTTAACAAAGATATAGGCAATCTCTGAACTCTTGATCCCACACAGTTTGGCTTTGTCAAGGGGAGATCCTGCCTGCTGAATCTGGTTGACTTCATGGCAGTCACCAAGGCTTTGGATGATGGTAAGGCAGTGCCTACAGTCTCCCTCGACCTGGCCAAGGCCTTTAATACCATTCCCCACTCAGGTATCATTGATAAACTCACCAAATTAGGCATTAATCCTTACATCACTAGGTGGGTGCAAATTGGCTCACAGACAGGACCCACAGAGTGAAAGTTGTGGATTCTACATGGGACTGTCGATCAGTCACAAGTGGAGTCCCACATGGCTCGGTCCTGGGCCCTCTCCTGTTTGGCATGTACTTCTCAGAAGTCCAGGCCAACACAGATGGATTCTGGCTGACCAAGTTCGCTGATGACTGCAAGCTAGGAGTCATTATCAACTCCCCAAGTGATGCAGACATCCTACAAAAGGGCCTTTCTGAGACCAATGACTGATGTTGGAACTATGGCCTGAAGCTTAATGCCAAAAAATGCATTATCATCCCCTTTGGAAGCAACTCAGTTCCCACAAATTACCATGCTGATGGGAGCCCACTGAACACCCCGGTCGACAGCCACCTCACTTTTGACCACCACATTGCCACTGTGGTCAGAAAGTCCTTCTACATGGCACATCTTATAACCAAAGGTTTTGCATCCAGGAAGAAAGAGGTCATCATCCCTCTCTACTCATCCCTCATTAGACCAGTCATCGAATATAACGCACTGTTTGACATGTACCTGACCAGACACCTGCAACAGCTGGAGAGGCCATAAAAGTACCTCACAAAAAGAATCCTAGGCCGTAAACACATGTCCTATATGGACAGACTCAAGAAACTTCAGGTGTTCTCAGTCTCTTATCATCTACTTAGAGGTGATCTCTGCTTGACTTACAAAGCCATGTTCCACCCAGCCCTACTTGAAATGCTACATCTAAAGAAATCCCAATCCCTCTGCACTACATGCTCCAGAGATCACAATCTCATTACCACAATTAACAGAACATGCGGAGGGACAGGTTCATCTCCCAAAGACTGCCCATACTCTGGAATAAGCTTCCCATTCATGTCAAGCACAGCACCTCACTGGCCCTCTTCTAGAGAAATCTTGATGAGTGGATGGGTAACAGAAAGCTCACTCCAGGGATCATTTCAGTTGCACTGTGAACTAACATCGGGTGGTACGGTGCCTGGGTAATTTTTTTGGAGTGGATGGGTAAAAAAGTTCACTTCGGGGATCATTTCAGTTGCACTGTGAACTAACATTGGGTGGCACGGTGCCTGGGCAATTTTTTTTGGTGGGGGGGGGGGCTAGGCTTGCAAAAGCTCCAGGGCCATTAGCCTAGTACACACCTGTGAACCTATGAACTAAGGTGGCTTTTCTGAATAAGCATTCTTTGGTCAGTCAGTAAAAGCACACCTGGAGAACGTAGAGAAGAAAGGAAAGACCCTTATAGCTGTTGGTTTAAAATTTTCCAGAATGTAATGGAGCAAACAATTTTGTTTTTGGCATGGCTAACGAGCAAAATGGCTAGTGCTCTGTGACAATGGTATCTTCTGGAACAGTCACCAAACCAGAGGTGGTGGTAATCAAATGTATTTTTCAGAAAATTTCTCTGGAGTGTGCAGCAGAATTTTTAGGTCAACCAAAGTACTGTGGCATTCTGTAGACTGCAGACTTAGTTTTCTGTGATCTGGGATCAAGTTCACAAACTTGCAAAAAAAATAAATAAAGTGGGATGGGGGACTAATCTGAACCACCTAACAAAGGACAATGTTCTGTTGATGACTTTTGTTACTCCTTGGAAAGAAATGTATTTCTAGTAATGTTTAGACTTTACACTCAAACAAGTTTATAAAGGTACAGAATTAGGGTGCATTTGATGCTGTATCTGTTAACATGAATCTCACAGGATGCTTAGGCATCATCTATGTCCACTGTTATCATCTCTTTCTACATCTCTGTTTTACTCAAGTTCAAGGTGGGAAATTTTATCACATTTACATGGCTTCACTAATCACTGTACTAAGATCTTTCCAGTGATAAAACATATCCTACCGAATCTTTGCTGGCTGTCTGCACTACTGAACATTTTCAATGGAAAACAGAATGAATTTCCATCATCATTTATTGGAGTAGATTTTTCAGATGATGGTCTAGGAGCCCACTTGTCAGTCTCATTACAGGGCTCCATAGAGCTGTCTGTGATCTCTTTTCACATTATTTTGAAAACAATATAAACAGTATTGTTTGTTTTTAGAGATTATTACAGCTCTCAGCATCCAGGGCAGGTACATATTTGGACTGCCAGTGCCACAGTTATGTGGTATATGAGCATGCATAGAGGAACTTGGTCTTAAACACTATACATTTTAACTCTACACATATGGAAATACACCTTAAAACAGAACTATACATTCAAACAGTGGACCTGCCAAATCATTTGAATGTAGACATACACACACCAACACAGAAAGGTGTTACAGTGTGTAGGTGGACTGTACTCAGAAATTCTCAACTTCATTGTATCCAGATGTGGTTTCTTATATGTAGATCTGTTTGTTGCCCAATACATTCTGCAAATGCCAAACTTTGTTCCAGGATCTCAGATGATGCACATGGAGAACAGACAAATTTCTCTTTTCAGAGGGATCAGGGATGTTTATATGTCTTTACCCAACCTATTTAATGCAGAATGTTCTTCTAGAGGCTAAGTATCTTATTGTTATAGATAGTTGAGTGGAAGGAGGGTGGGGTAGAGCCAGCTATGAATTGGTGTGTATTTCTTTCATAGAGCTCTGGTACTTACATCTTTACTTATTTGTGAAAATTTGCAGTCACCTCTAACTTTATAGACACCAGACTTTTTATAAGCTAAGTGTTTTTAGAGAATGGCCAAACTCACCACTTATGCTGTACTGATAAGCATACAGAAAGGGCAACACATCATGTTTACTGCTAGTGGGGATTGGCTACATTGTCCTGAATGAATAATGTGAAAGAGTTACAGAAAGTAAAAAGTTAGTGAGCATTCAGATGTAGAGTTGGAACACTTGTGCACCCTTAATGGGTCATCTGAGTATTTCCCCTGGGCCTCCTCCTTCGGAGGTTTAAGGCCTTATATAGAAGAGATTCTGGCTTGCCTGATACTTTTTTTGTTTCTTGTGCTTATGTCACTTTTCTTTATGACCTTTTTACATGTTTTGGTAATTTAATCCTAGTGACCCCGTAAGTTTTACTAATCAAAGTTATTTTTGTTTGTATCTGCCGGTTTTGGGAGGAATGTACTAAAATCAGTGACAGATGACGGATCTGAGAAATGTGGGTGAGCCCCATCTATCCTACTATCCCAGGACATCATAGCTCTTAACTAAATAGGGACAAATCCAGAAATAATCAAGGACACTTTGTAAAATATTGGTACTGTCAAACTGAGATGTTAACAGGATAAGAGAATATGAATTAATGCACATTTTCTGAACTAAAAGAAGTTCATAACTCTAATTATTGTCATTATTTATTAAATACAACTTGACACCATTTCTCCAAAAGTAACCAGTTTTAGGAGGAATTAAGAGGAACAGAACTAAAATTTAAGTCAAAGTCAGGGATATCCTAAAAATCTGGTACAGTTGAGTGGTATATAAGACATTGACATGAATGTGGACAGGGATATCCCTAAAAATCTGGTACAGTTGAGAGGTACATAGGACGTTGACCTGAATGTGGACAGGGATATCCCTAAAAATCTGGTACAGTTGAGAGGTATATAGGTCACTGACATGAATGTGGACAGGGATATCCCTAAAAATCTGGTACAGTTGAGAGGTATATAGGACACTGACATGAATGTGGACAGGGATATCCCTAAAAATCTGGTACAGTTGAGAGGTATATAGGACACTGACATGACTGTGGACAGGGATATCCCTAAAAATCTGGTACAGTTGAGAGGTATATAGGACACTGACATGACTGTGGACAGGGATATCCCTAAAAATCTGGTACAGTTGAGAGGTATATAGGACACTGACATGACTGTGGACAGTGATATCCCTAAAAATCTGGTATAGTTGAGAGGTATATAGGACATTGACATGAATGTGGACAGGGATATCCCTAAAAATCTGGTACAGTTGAGAGGTATATAGGACGTTGACCTGAATGTGGACAACTTGACCACCCTGATCACAAAAGTATTAAGAGAACCAAGCGTCTGGATACCAATGCTCTCCACAGAATAAGAATACTATAGTAAAGAAAACAGCAAGGAGCACTCCGTCAGTTGAAGTATTTAATAAATAATCCACAACAACAAAGTTCTTTCTCAATGCATATCAGCTCTCTATGAGATAAACACAGTTTATACTTTTCACCAGCTCATTAACCATTAAAGTGATGTCACATAATAAACTACTTTAAAGTACACTACACAACAACTCTATATAAGAAAATTAGGAAAAAATGAATAAAATTATGCAAAAAATGCATATTTAATAAAATAATAACTTGATGCAGTAAAGTAAAATAAATATCACATAGCCCAGATATACTCATATACCATCATGCCTATTTTTAAGTATGGGTTTAATACTATTCTGATAATTAAGACCAGGTTCAGCATGTGCTCTAAAATAGTTGATCCATCTATACTCTGCCATTTCCGTTTTTATATTAAAATCCCCCACACACTCCTAAATAAATAACCTGTAAGACCTGAAACTTAAACTTATGACTACTTCCCTTGTTCTGTATATGTTTATAGCGGGCATTGGGAAGTCATCATAATTTTAAGCTATTATTTGCATGGATGCATGGCAGCGGTTGCAGCTCATCTCAGACTGCAAGGATTCCTGTTGTTTCCATATCTAGATGACTGGCTCCTTACAGCTACCACCAGGCGTCTCCTTAATGAAGCTTAAGACTATACTCTGCAGCTCTGTTCCAACCTAGGCATTATTGTAAATTATGAAAAATCCAAGTTGGAGTCCTGCCAGCAGATAGAGTTCATTGGAGCAAACATAAAGATAATCATGAGCATTGCATCCCTAGCTGTAAAAAGACTTCAAAGAATAAAATGTCAAGTCAGCCGAATTTTTCAAAATACAAGCAAGAATTCTTCTACAAACTCTAGGATCTAAACCAGCTTCGATCACACTAGTTTCACTGGCGTGATATCACATGAGAATCCTTCAGTGGCTTCTAGCTTCTCAATGGTCGATGTTACACCATCTAGTGTCTCATTTGATTACAATTACCAATCGTTACAAACAGGATCTTCAATGGTGGCTACACTCCAATGAAATTCTGATGGGCCGTCCCTTTATTCCTCCTCAACACCATGCCACTATGACCAAGGATGCGTCCCAGATAGCGTGTAAGGGCATTATCTGGGACAGACAGTCCAAGATACTTGGTCCCACCTAGAGGCCAATTTGCATATTAACATTCTAGAGATAAGGGCAGTGCTGTTAGCATTGCAAACATTCCACTCAACCCTCCCCACAGGGACAATTGCAATCCAAACAAACAGACAACATGGTAGTAGTCTGGTATATCAACAAGCAAGGGAGAACCAGATCCTACCCTCTCTGTCAGGAAGCTCTTAGAGTTTGGCAGTGGGCAATTTCATCCAACCATTTTTGTCAATGCAACACACATTCTGGGGATCTCCAATGAGAACGCGGGCAAACTGAGCAGGAGTATTCTAATGCCTCATGAGTGGTCTCTCAATCCATCTGTGGGGGAAAAGATATTCTGTCAGTGGGGCCAGCCTTCCTGCGACCTATTTACTTCCCCTCGGAACAACAAATACAGCAGCTATTTTGCCCTGATCCCCCCTCCAGGGAAGTCACCCATAGATGCTCTCTTTCACGATTGGCTCCCTGGTCTACTCTATTGCCCCATTCTGACCATGACAAATCTGGTTTCCCTTTCTTTGGCCTCACCTAATTTGGAAACCCTTAAGTCTGGATTTGACTCCAGACCTGTTATCCCACCCGGATTTAATGTTTCACTTGAATCTGCAAAACCTCAAGCTCAAAGCATGGCTTTTCCAATTCCCATAATTGTCAAGCATTCCTCTTTTAGTTCCCCAACTCAATGAATAATTTTGGCTAGTCACAAACCCTCCACAAGAAAATTGTACCTCAGCAAATAGCACAAATTCTGTCTGTAGATGTCTAAATGTAATACCGATCCATATTTAGCTCCAGTTGATAAAGTTCCAGACTTCTTGTCAACGCTTTTTGAAGCAGGAGCTTCAGCATCTACCATTCAAGTACATCTAGCTGCGATCTCCAGTTTCCATTTCAGTATCAGTGGCTCCTCTTTGATGTCCCATAAACTCTGCAAAGTCTTTTTGAAAGTTTCCGTGATGCTCAGACCCCCATATAAGGAACCTTCAGCTCCTTGGGACCTAAATTTAGTCCTCCAATCACTAGTTTATCCCCCTTTAGAACCTTCAGACAAATGCAAAATTCCTGTCTTGGAAAACATTGTTCCTGGTGGCCATCACTTCAGCCAGGATAATCTCAGAGATTCACGCTTTAGCATATAAACCTCCTTATATAATTTATCATAAAAACAGGGTCTCTTTGAGAACTAATCTTTCCTTTCTGCCCAAGGTGGTTTTGGAATCCAACATTAACCAAACTATACAACTTCCAGTTTTTTTCCCCAATTATACTAACAAAGGTGAATATTATCTCCATTTATAAGGTGTTCTTAGACAACTCTGCTTCTGTTTACATAGGACAACGTAGTTCAGAAGATCAGATCAGTTGTTTATTTCCTTTTCTTCAGTGGCAAAAGGGAAACCTGTGTCCAAAATTACACTAACTAAGTGGATCAAGGACTGTATTACCTTTGTCTATAACAAAAGCAATTTAACACTACAAAGGCCAGTAAAGACACACTCCAGCAGACCAGTAGCCGCATCTGTAGTGTTTTTTCCAAAGTTTCCTTAGATGACATTTGCACTGCGGCTACTTGGGCTTCTCCACATACATTTGTTACTCATTACAAACTGGATATGGTGTCTAGGGGAAGGGCATCCATTGGCTTGATGGTCCTCAGGAATATTCTTCTATGAGACCTCCCATGATTTAGGTTGCTGGGGATTCTGTCCCACTGTAAAGGACTATGTGAAGATTGACAACATCAGATAAAAAAGTTATGTCTTACCATAATGTTCCATCTGTGTTGTCAGTCTTCACATATCCTTGACATACCCCCTTCCTTCCCCCTATCCTAAGGTTTCCATAGGTGGGTTGGACCCCTCTGCGTCAGATGCATTCTACTCTGGATACCGATAAGATTTCTTTCTTCAATTCTCCTTTTATAGTGGTGCTTGTCTGTCACTAGTTTATGCAAACTTGATCTGAGGTATTTTGGTGAGGAGCATTGTGGGTAGAGCTGAGCTTGATAGTTTTTTGGTACACACAAGCTGGAAAAACAGCCGAGTCAGTTCTGAGGGTTCAGAATGCAAACCCACTGTCAAGGATATGTGAAAATCGACAACACAGATGGAACGTTATGGTAAGACATGACTTCTTTTTATTCATATATTTCTGATCATGTCCCTTGGCAGCTGCAAGTTTTAGTTCATTCTTTTGCAGATACCTTTCCTCTGAAGTATATTAGGCATGCTTTCTGTAGTTGATATTGGAGTGGTCAGATACAAAATAAATAATTGTAGTTAGATAATTGAGGAAATATATAGGTGTGATTCAACTCTCACCTGTAGAAATATGAATTTTGTTTATTAAACATTAGGATTTGATATTGCATAATATTTGCAGTTCTGTATGGTACTCAGATATTTAGCAGGTTCAGAGATTATTTCCAAAATATGCCCACTTATTGCAGAGGTTAAATCTGTGGTGCATAAGAGAACTAACATTTCCTTAATTGTTACCTCTGTGAACTGCCAGTCCAACTTGATATAGCACAGTTTTGCAATATGTGAAGGAGTTATCCTGTATCTAACCAAATAAATGTCTTTCACCTCCCTTAAGTATCAGAGGCATTGTTTGGACTTCCCAAACGCATGTACTGTGCTGTACAGAAGAGATCAACCCTCTCACGTTCACAGCAACCAACTCACAGTCAGATACACACTCACACTGTTTTTATACCCATTTAATGCTGCCCGACTTTTTTGCTGCAAGATCAAAAATCATGATTCCTTCTAGGTTCCTGTGACAGATGTAGGAGTCTTTGTCATGCACAAGATATTTTTGCATCTGTTTCCAGATTTTATCATCACCACAGTTTCACACCATTTTTCATATATTTAGCTTTGGGTTTCAGAGATGAGACTGCATGCCCAATACTGTTGCCAATAAAATATGAGTAAGATAATTGCTTCCAGAAAAAGATCACCAAGGTACCAAAAAGAACTTGTAAATAACCACAGGCAGCACCAGGAATGAATACCAAAGTCCAAATGTACAAACACAGCTTTAATAAAAACGAACTGAACACACATATACTGCTGACATTAACGTTCCTAACTGATACGTCTTCATTTAAAACACTTCCTCAGATGCAGACTGACCTCAAAACTCATCCATTTATACATGTTCTACACTATCAATTAAATAATTAACCAACTGAATTTAAAAAAAAACAGGATCCTAATTCCTTGGAACATAGTGAAATGCTAGTAAAGTGACTGTGCATATAGGTTCACAGGTAGGTACTAGGCTATCTGCCCGAAGGCATTTATAAGCCTGGCCAGAATGTGTTGGCTTTCGCCGCCCCCTTAGATTAGTTCCCTGTGCCTCTGTCCAGCAGAGCCACTGAAGTGATCCCAAGTTAAACTTTCTGTTTCCCATCCACTCGTGAAGATTTCTTTTGAAGAGTGTTAGCGAGGAGCTCTGCCTGATGTAGATTGGGATCTTGTCCCAAAGCATGGGAAGTCTCTGGGACAGGAATTCATCCCTCCAGCACGTCCTATTTATTGTTGTGATGAGGTTTAGATCCCTAGAGCGTGTGGCTCGCGGGGATAAGGTTTTCTTTAGGTGGAGCATATCCATCAATTCTGGGCTGGACATGGCCTTGTATGTCAGGCAGAGATCACCTCTGAGCAGGCGGTATGCAACCGAGTACAGCTGTAATTTCTTCAGTCGAGCTGCATAGGGCATCTGTTTGAGGCCAGTGATCCTCTTGGTGAGGTACTTCTGTGGTCTTTCCAGCTGTTGCAGGTGTCTTGTAAGGTACATCCCAAATGGGGTGTTGCATTTTATGATGGGTCTGATGAGTGATGAGTAGAGGGGTACAATGACCTCTTTTGATCTGGATGCGAACCCTTTTGTGATTAGGTGGGCCATGTAGAAGGATTTTCTAACTACTTTGGCAATGTGATTATCAAAGTTGAAATTACTATCTACTTGGGTCCCCAGATCCCTTATTACATCTTCCGTATTTAGGGGACTACCACCTATGTGGTAGTTTGTGGGTACTTTGTTTTTTCCAAAGGGGATGACTATGCACATTTTGGCATTTAGCTTGAGGCCATGACTTTGGCACCAGGTATCCGTCTCAGTGAGACCCTTTTGGAGGATGTCTGTGTCAGCTGGAAAGTCAATTATAGCCCCTAGTTTGCAGTCGTCTGCAAACTTGGTCAGCCATAGTCCTCCTGTGCTTGCCTGTACCTTTGAGAAGTATATGCCGAACAGGAGGGGTCCTAGGACTGAGCCCTGGGAAACTCCACTTGTAACCGATTTAGAGTCAGACCTAGCTCCCGCAACTCTCACCATGTGGGTTCTGTCCGTGAGCCAGCTGGCAACCCATCTTGTGATGTAGGGGTTTATGTTCAGGCTGGTGAGCTTGTCTATTATACCAGAATGGGGAATGGTGTCAAAGGCCTTTGCGAGGTCTAGGTAGGCTGTGTGTACCACCTTTCCCTCATCTATAGCCTTGGTAACTGTCTCAAAGAAGTCCACCAGGTTCAGGAGGCATGATCTGCCCTTAACAAAGCCAAACTGGGTAGGGTCCAGTGTTTGGAGGTTCCTAATGTCTCTGTTAATGAGTTCCATGATGACGCGCTCCATAGCCTTGCAGACCAAGCTAGTCAGGCTTATAGGGTGATAGTTCCCAGGGTCTGTTGTGGCTCCGCCTTTGTGGAGCAGAATAACTGCTGTTGTGCGCCACTCTATGGGTACATAGCCTGTGGAGAGGCTGAGTTTGAACAGTGTGTTTAGGTGAGGGGGTTAGTTCCTCTTTGAGCTTGTGTAGGACACAGCTTGGGATTCCGTCTGGTCCCATTGATGCTATGTTTTTGGCTTTGGAGAGGGCTGTTTTAACCTGAGTGTCTGTGATTTCAGGGACTCTACATTCTTCTGGTATGGTTATGGGCCCTCTTGGGGGTGAGAGGGGGTGAAGTTTGCGCTAAACCTGTCTGCCAGGATGTTGGCGATATTGGTCGGTTCAGTGTATTTTGTGCCATTTTGCACTAACTCAGAGCAGATATAAGTAAGCACAAGCTAGTTACCATCCAAAGGATTCCAGCAGAATAGGCACAAAAGATTCTGAATAAAAACCACGGAATCCACCACGAAGTAAAACAGTTCTTTTATTCACCACAAAGTAAAACGAACAAGCGCTTTCACATACACCGAGTATGCTTCATCAGGTTACATTATTCAAGTGAAAACCTTCAGCTTATATACTCTACTCAATCATTCCATAAATCAATTAAGC
This sequence comes from Protopterus annectens, assembly GCF_019279795.1. NCBI lineage: Eukaryota > Metazoa > Chordata > Ceratodontiformes > Protopteridae > Protopterus > Protopterus annectens. Next base: position 898,746,636 of record NC_056747.1, on the reverse strand, counting down.
AATGTTCTTATCTGCTAATAATTAAATGGTTAAATAATAAGGCATTGGTTTCCTCATTTAAAGCGACAGCTATAAAGATTGTCTATGCTTAGCCTATACATATGGAGCAGCGCTGCTGTAATAATATTATGTTATAATACTACATACAAAACTTTATTACTATAAAAATATATATATATATGTAAATATCTATGAATTCCATAGTTTAAAACCTCATATATTATATGATACTATAGTAAAATAAGGTAAAATAGATATAATTAATACAGACAATCACAACTAATTCTATCTTATTGTCTTCAATGTCTATTTGTTTTCCTTATTAGATTACTAATACTATATATCAAAATATGACTCAGTTAAAAACTATCCTACTAAAACAACATAAAATAAAAATATAAGATTTTAAGATTGTAAAGACTAATATATAACTATATAAATACTGTACTCTACAAAGTATATTACAAAAAATACTGTAAAAGGTATTATAAAATAAATATTGAATGGCATATTTAATGTGCTTATTAGTAAGCAAATATCCTGTCCAATTCAATTTTTAATTTTTATATATGTGGAACTGGTGCAATATGTACATAGATAAACTACATATTCTTAGGAAGATGTTTATCTAGTCACTGCCTTAATGTTACTTCCCTATCTATAGATGTATACAACAATGGCGGAGTATAAAAAACAATATATGTTAAAAATCAAACATGGTATAACTATTTCACCAGAATAAACGTAAGGCATTATTAAAATATAAACTATAAATCTATATAACATTAAATAATAAATAAATAAATAGATAAATAAATAAGTAGGTGGTTAAATAAATAAATTAATCTCATTATACATATTCTTCTTATTCATTATCTCCGTGCCTCCAATATCGGTTTTATACTGGTGTTAACATTTAATCAAGGTTCTATATGTGCTCGTAATTTAAATATCCAATCTAGCTCTATTTTAGCTAGTATATTCATTTTGTCTCCCCCCTTTCCAGAGGGTTCAACTATTTGTAGCACTCTAAACTTAAAGTGATGATCTTGATTGGTGCTAATGTGTTTAGCTAGAGCATTTGTAAAATTCATCTTCCTAATGTCATATATATGGTTGTAAATGCGGTCTCTAAGTCGTCTGGAAGTGAGACCCACATAAAATGCTTGGCATTTCTCACAATTAGCTATGTATATTAAATTGGTGGTGTTGCACGTGGCACTTATCAAAAACCTGTGTGTATATTTCAAAAATGGTGATGTAAACTCACTGTCTGTATTGATATATTTGCACATATTGCACCTCCCACATGGCCAAGTGCCCTTCTTACAATCAACATTCCTAATTTTTCCAGTTGCATTAGAATTCTTAAACATTCTATCTTTACACAGCCACCTCTTCAGGTTCTTCTTATATCTGAAGTGGGGGGTGGATCCTACTAAATCTTTAACAGTATTTTCCATTAAGAGGATATCCCAATTCTCTTTAATAATTTTAGTGATGCTGTGTATATCACTTGAATAGCTCAAAGTAAGCATAGCGTGGCTTCATTAAGATGTTGTTCAAAAATATGCTTTGTGCCTTTGTGATATTGCTGTTTATTTCTTACTTTACCATTGATTTCATTATTAGATCTATTTAAAAGGCTGTGAGGGTATCCCCTATCTCTTAATAACTTATCCAATAGTGCAAGTTGTTTATTTCTCTCATGTTCATCAATGCATAACCTAGTGATTCTGGCTCTCTGATTCTGTACTATGTTGGGGAATATAAATCGTGGGTGCATACTACTGTGATTCAGAATCGCATTCTTCCAACAGGGTTTCCTATATAGTTGCGTGTTGAGTGTATTATTAACCTCCTTCAATATAGTTATGTCAAGGAAGTCAATCTTATCATGTGAGAATTCTATGGTGAATCTCAGAAAGTCTGTCGATTCTAAATATCCGACCAGTTCATTTAATATTGTCTGTTCACCCTTCCAAAATATTAAGATATCATCTACAAAGCGTCTGTATAAAATTATATTCTCCATATAGTGGCTATTAAATAGATGCTTAGACTCCCAGTAGTGCATAACAATATTGGCATAAGAATTTGTGCATGGGGTGCCCATTGCAACACCCCATGTCTGCATATATAAATTGTCTTTATACTTAAACATAAAAATGTTATTATCCAAAACTAGAGTCAATAATGTGCATGTCAAATATTGCATGTCACTATTCAATGATTTATCCTCTAATAAAACATCTCTCACTGCTTCCACTCCATAATCATTAGGTATCACTGTGAATAGGTTTTTGACATCTAGAGATACCAAGATTAATTTCGAGCTGTCATCTAGCTGAGTCGCTACTTGTTGTATATCATCTAATAATGAATAAGTATTATTTAAAATAGTGGGTATTCTCCTAACAACAGGCCCTAATTTACATTCAACAAACTTAGATATATATTCAGTCGCCCATTTCTCCCCCGCTACAATGGGTTGCATAGGTGGGGGGAATTCCATTTTATGTATTTTTGGGAGACCTTTTATGTTGGGAACATTAGGTGCTTCAATTAAAAAATAATCATACAGTTGTTTAGAAATCAATCTACACATAAGTAAGTCATATAGCATATCATGTACAGTATTAATAGTCTTTGATAATCCATTAGTATCAGTCTTACAATATTTATCAGTGTCACTTAGCATACTAAGCATCAGCTTATCGTAAAAAGAAGTGTCCAGGACCACAATGCCTCCGCCTTTGTCAGCTGGTCTTATAGTTAATAGTTTGTTACTAGACAAGTTCTGTAGGGCTTGAAATTCTTCAAGATTTAGGTTATAAAACACTTTTTCATGTCTTATCCCCTTACTCATATCTGAAAAGTATTTATAGAAATCATTTTCACATTTCTTTATAAAGCATTGTACATTAGGGAGCACTTCAGGTATGAATGCGCTCTTTTTCTTAAAGTGCATCTCAATATCTAAGTCATTGTCTATTATTTCATCTTTATATAATAATTTCAATGACAAAGTTCGCGTGAACATGCGGAGATCTACTAAAAGTTCAGTTAACTTACTGCTCTGTGATGGTATGAAGGAGAGTCCTTTATTTAGCACGCTGTATTCACTAGCTGTGAGGCATTGGCTGGATAGGTTAAATACCAGTTCATTAATCAACGTTGTCTCCTCCATTCCTCTGTGGTTTCTCCCGAAAATTTGAGCTTCCTTCTGCCTCTGCTGCTTGACCTCATTCTGTTCTCCTGCCGATAACGGACTGGTGAAGGTAAAAAACCTTGTGCTGTCATGGCCGTAGGGAACTTTGGTCTCGCTCCATTGAATGTGGAAGTCAGTAAAGCCTCCTGATTGGGAGGCGGAGTGTTGCAGAGATCTATTCCTATTGGTTGTATGCTCTGTTCATTACTGGGCATACGACTCCGAGAACTACTTCCCAGAGGTGGTGCCGTTGCAATTAAAGTGGAAATATCTTGAGTAGCAATATCAGTGTTAGCATTAGATGTAGACACACGTTTGGTTTTCTCTGCATAGGAGTCAGGTTGATTTACAGTATTCGCCCTCGGCCAGACAAAAATCTGGCCGGACACAAAATCGCGATAATCCCTCATAAGTTTCTTATGCTTTAGTTGTTGTAGTCTTTCACTAAATGCTAGCACTTGTAAAAACATGCTCTCTAGTTTTTTAAGGTGTGTTTCTCCTTTAAATCGTTTTAGCATTTCAGTGTGTATCTCATTAGCTTTTTCAGTAAGTTCTTTTTCAATAGGAGTAAAATATTCAATGAGTAAATGAATATATTGCTTGCTAAAACTGATGTTAAGTTCTTGCCACTTTTTCAACAACATCGGATGTGTTTCCCCATAAGTAGGCATACATAGGATACGCATGCCTCTGGGGATGACGTTGAAATGTAGGCATGCCTCGAGATGCCGTCTCTGCCAAATAAGCCTGTTGAGTTTATACAATACATTTTCCAGTTCTCTTAAACTTTCATAGAATTCTTTAAGTACCGGTACAGTACCTCCTTCATTGATAGTAGGAAGGTGCAATTCTAGTCCCAATAGTGGGTTAGCTTGTTGTGAAATAACATCCTTCCATTTAGTAGTATGTTCCATTGGAGTTGGATTGTAGTCAAGTTCAACAGGTACATTCTCCATCGTGTGAAGGTAACGATAAGCCAAAACGATAAGTAGTATAAGTAAGCACAAGCTAGTTACCATCCAAAGGATTCCAGCAGAATAGGCACGAAAGATTCTAAATAAAAACCACGGAATCCACCACGAAGTAAAACAGTTCTTTTATTCACCACAAAGTAAAACGAACAAGCGCTTTCACATACACCGAGTATGCTTCATCAGGTTACATTATTCAAGTGAAAACCTTCAGCTTATATACTCTACTCAATCATTCCATTAATCAATTAAGCAATGTTCTTATCTGCTAATAATTAAATGGTTAAATAATAAGGCATTAATTTCCTCATTTAAAGCGACAGCTATAAAGATTGTCTATGCTTAGCCTATACATATGGAGCAGCGCTGCTGTAATAATATTATGTTATAATACTACATACAAAACTTTATTACTATAAAAATATATATATATATGTAAATATCTATGAATTCCATAGTTTAAAACCTCATATATTATATGATACTATAGTAAAATAAGGTAAAATAGATATAATTAATACAGACAATCACAACTAATTCTATCTTATTGTCTTCAATGTCTATTTGTTTTCCTTATTAGATTACTAATACTATATATCAAAATATGACTCAGTTAAAAACTATCCTACTAAAACAACATAAAATAAAAATATAAGATTTTAAGATTGTAAAGACTAATATATAAATACTGTACTCTACAAAGCATATTACAGAAAATATTGTAAAAGGTATTATAAAATGTATATTGAATGGCATATTTAATGTGCTTATTAGTAAGCAAATATCCTGTCCAATTCAATTTTTAATTTTTATATATGTGGAACTGGTGCAATATGTACATAGATAAACTACATATTCTTAGGAAGATATTTATCTAGTCACTGCCTTAATGTTACTTCCAAACTCCCCATCTATAGATGTATACAACAATGGCGGAGTATAAAAAACAATATATGTTAAAAATCAGACATGGTATAACTATTTCACCAGAATAAACGTAAGGCATTATTAAAATATAAACTATAAATCTATATAACATTAAATAATAAATAGATAAATAAATAAGTAGGTGGTTAAATAACTAAATTAATCTCATTATACATATTCTTCTTATTCATTATCTCCGTGCCTCCAATATCGGTTTTATACTGGTGTTAACATTTAATCCAGGTTCTATATGTGCTCGTAATTTAAATATCCAATCTAGCTCTATTTTAGCTAGTATATTCATTTTGTCTCCCCCTTTTCCAGAGGGTTCAACTATTTGTAGCACTCTAAACTTAAAGTGATGATCTTGATTGGTGCTAATGTGTTTAGCTAGAGCATTTGTAAAATTCATCTTCCTGATGTCATATATATGGTTGTAAATGCGGTCTCTAAGTCGTCTGGAAGTGAGACCCACATAAAATGCTTGGCATTTCTCACAATTAGCTATGTATATTAAATTGGTGGTGTTGCACGTGGCACTTATCAAAAACCTGTGTGTATATTTCAAAAATGGTGATGTAAACTCACTGTCTGTATTGATATATTTGCACATATTGCACCTCCCACATGGCCAAGTGCCCTTCTTACAATCAACATTCCTAATTTTTCCAGTTGCATTAGAATTCTTAATAATTCTATCTTTACACAGCCACCTCTTCAGGTTCTTCTTGTTCTTATATCTGAAGTGGGGGGTGGATCCTACTAAATCTTTAACAGTATTTTCCATTAAGAGGATATCCCAATTCTCTTTAATAATTTTAGTGATGCTGTGTATATCACTTGAATAGCTCAAAGTAAACGCCAACGTGGCTTCATTAAGATGTTGTTCAAAAATATGCTTTGTGCCTTTGTGATATTGCTGTTTATTTCTTACTTTACCATTGATTTCATTATTAGATCTATTTAAAAGGCTGTGAGGGTATCCCCTATCTCTTAATAACTTATCCAATAGTGCAAGTTGTTTATTTCTCTCATGTTCATCAATGCATAACCTAGTGATTCTGGCTCTCTGATTCTGTACTATGTTGGGGAATATAAATCGTGGGTGCATACTACTGTGATTCAGAATCGCATTCTTCCAACAGGGTTTCCTATATAGTTGCGTGTTGAGTGTATTATTAACCTCCTTCAATATAGTTATGTCAAGGAAGTCAATCTTATCATGTGAGAATTCTATGGTGAATCTCAGAAAGTCTGTCGTTGATTCTAAATATCCCACCAGTTCATTTAATATTGTCTGTTCACCCTTCCAAAATATTAAAATATCATCTACAAAGCGTCTGTATAAAATTATATTCTCCATATAGTGGCTATTAAATAGATGCTTAGACTCCCAGTAGTGCATAACAATATTGGCATAAGAATTTGCGCATGGGGTGCCCATTGCAACACCCCATGTCTGCATATATAAATTGTCTTTATCCTTAAACATAAAAATGTTATTCTCCAAAACTAGAGTCAATAATGTGCATGTCAAATATTGCATGTCACTATCAAATGATTTATCCTCTAATAAAACATCTCTCACTGCTTCCACTCCATAATCATTAGGTATCACTGTGAACAGGTTTTTGACATCTAGAGATACCAAGATTAATTTCGAGCTATCATCTAGCTTAGTCACTACTTGTTGTATATCATCTAATAATGAATAAGTATTATTTAAAATAGTAGGTATTCTCCTAACAACAGGCCCTAATTTACATTCAACAAACTTAGATATATATTCAGTCACCCATTTCTCCCCCACTACAATGGGTCGCATAGGTGGGGGGAATTCCATTTTATGTATTTTTGGGAGACCTTTTATGTTATGAACATTGGGTGCTTCAATTAAAAAATAGTCATACAGTTGTTTAGAAATCAATCTACACATAAGTAAGTCATATAGCATATCATGTACAGTATTAATAGTCTTTGATAATCCATTAGTATCAGTCTTACAATATTTATCAGTGTCACTTAGCATACTAAGCATCAGCTTATCATAAAAAGAAGTGTCCAGGACCACAATGCCTCCGCCTTTGTCAGCTGGTCTTATAGTTAATAGTTTGTTACTAGACAAGTTCTGTAGGGCTTGAAATTCTTCAAGATTTAGGTTATAAAACACTTTTTCATGTCTTATCCCCTTACTCATATCTGAAAAGTATTTATAGAAATCATTTTCACATTTCTTTATAAAGCATTGTACATTAGGGAGCACTTCAGGTATGAATGCACTCTTTTTCTTAAAGTGCATCTCAATATCTAAGTCATTGTCTATTATTTCATCTTTATATAATAATTTCAATGACAAAGTTCGCGTGAACATGCGGAGATCTACTAAAAGTTCAGTTAACTTACTGCTCTGTGATGGTATGAAGGAGAGTCCTTTATTTAGCACGCTGTATTCACTAGCCGTGAGGCATTGGCTGGATAGGTTAAATACCAGTTCATTAATCAACGTTGTCTCCTCCATTCCTCCGTGGTTTCTCCCGAAAATTTGCGCTTCCTTCTGCCTCTGCTGCTTGACCTCATTCTGTTCTCCTGTTCTCCTGCCGATAACGGACTGGTAAAGGTAAATAACTCAGAGCAGATCTGAGCATCGTCACTTATATTCTTGACATAGCTAAAGAATGCCTTGTGGTTATCTTTGGAGTCCTTGGCAATTTTTCTTTCAAAGCTCGGCCTGGATGATTTTATGAGGGATTGTAGTTTTGTGCTGATACTAATCAGGGATGTCTTCCCTTCTTGGGATTTTACTCTTTTCTGTACTAGTTTACTCCTTCTATTGTATAGCTTGTTTATGGCAGGAGTCCACTAGACTGGTTTCCTTTTCTTGGTGGAGTGAGTCTTGGTTTTACTTGGGATGGCATGATCCATGCATTCTTGTAGGTGCCTGTAAAATGCATTAGTAAAGATTTTTGCAGCTTGGACAGCGTTATCCTTCAGCATGGGGGCTTTGAAACTTTCCACCTCAGTCTTAAATAACGTGAAGTTTGCTTTTGGAAAGTTTTTCACGGTGGTTTTCTTGTCCGGGGGTGGGGGCAGAATGTGGATATCCAAAGTGATTTGTTTATGGTCAGATCTAACCAGCGAGGGGTTGACCTCTGGTGTGGAACACCGGTCACCCATGTTGGTGATGACCAGGTCCAATATGTTGTCACCTCTGGTGGAAGTGTTGACCAGTTGAACCAGGGCATTTGAGTTTATAAATTTTAGGAAATGTTGGGCAAGGGAGTTAGTATTAAGTAGTTCTCCCAGTTAATGTTTGGATAATTAAAATCACCCAATATTAGGGTGTTTGGTAGGACCTTTATGTTTCCCAGTGTTTCCAGGAATGTGGAATGGGGGTCCTGGGACATGATGGGTGATCTGTAGCAAGCTACAATTTGAATTGCAGTTTTGCCCATTGTTAGTTGCACGTAGATGATCTCTGAAGCATCGTGCTGTGCCACTAACCTGGAGGTGTGGGTATCCTTGATGAATATGGATAAGCCCCCGCCTTTTGTATTTCGGTTTGGGTTCTGTGGCCGAAATGTATGGTATGGGTTGTAGCCTGGTAGTGCTGGGGTGTTCTCTGGACCCTTAAACCAGGTTTCTGTTACTGCACATATATCGATTTTCTCCATACTGAGGAGTGCCTCGAGTGCATGCATTTTGAAGTTCAGACTTCTGGCATTGAGTAGCACTACCCTCAGTTTTTTGTTACTTGTGATATTTATGGCGGTAGGTTTGTCTTTTGAGCCTTGCCGAAAAAAGGCACTATGGGGGTGGCAAGAGGCTTGGCCAGTATTCGAAAGCCTAAGGGTGACAGGTGCAAGCCATCTCCAGTGAAGCAGCGTGGCTTGTCGAGCATGTCATCCCAGGTGGACAGACACTGGATCCCCTTTGAATTACACCAGAAACAGCCAATTGTTGAAATTGAGAATTTTTTCTTTATACCATGTTATCATTCTTGGTGAGGGCAGGATGCTACTCAGGGTCAGGGTCATACCGGCCTGGGCTACGTGATCAGAGAGCTCTTCTCTTCCATGTCTCTTTTCATGTAGTCCAGAGAGGTACCGCTCAGGTCATTCACACCAACATGGACAATGACAGAGTCATATTTGTACTTGCTCTGCAGTGACCTGAGTGCTTGTGTTATGTGGCAGATCCTGGTGCTCGACAGGCAGCTAACAGTAACCTTCTCCTTATTCAGCCTAGTGAGTGGGGCGTCAGTGTGCCTGACTATAGAGTCACCTATTACTAGTATGTTGGGTATGTTATTTTGCCTTAAGGGCTGTGATTGCATGGCATACTGGTTTGGTGAAGTATGTGTTTCATGGTTTGTGTTGGGGGGTGGAGGTTGCTTGGATGTTTGCTTTGGAGGTCTCTGTTGGTTTTGCAGATTTTTATTTAGAGCCTCCGAGTATAGTGACATAAACATCTTTTTATGTGAATAAAAAAGAAGAATAAAACATAAATAACTGCCTACTTGATCATAATAAAACATAAACTCAGAATACTTTTACTTAAGGCTAAAAACTCTTTAAAATAGATGCATTATTTGCGTGAAACTAAACAAATGCATAATGTCCATGAAAATGAACTTGAAGCTCTCTCTAGTGGTCATTCTAATAAACACATTCTAACAGCTAAATATAAACATAATATTGCTTAGTGGTTTTACATTACATTGGTGAGAAATTAAAACTCATTCTGATTTCATATATAAATTCCAATGAATATAAATATAAATATAAATATATATGTTGAATATGTTAAGTATGTTAAAAATATGTTAAAAATACATATTTCATTCATAAAAATGCTGTTTAAAAAGGATTAAATATGTTATAAAAAACATGTTATAAAAACATATTTTAACAATAAATCACATCATAAAACCCAATAAAAACATTCTTCAATAAAACATCATTATAGCTTGGCTGCCCTTAATTTTAGTACAGGAGCAATAGAAATATTGTCATTGAGCCCTGGAAGTTTATTAGCTTGAAGGGTGATCTGCCACCATAGCTCTTTATATTCTATGGTTTCCTCCCACAGACAACCCCTTCCATCCATTTTCACATTCTCCAAGACAAAAAACTTGTAGTGTGCATTAATTTTTGTTTGCGCTTAAATAAGGCATTGGTGATTTTATGAATCTAGATTTCATAAATATGCTCATATATTCTTTGTCGAAGTTTATGCTCCGTTTTGCCAACATAAAATGTCTGGCAAATTTGACATTTAGCTAAATAGACTAGGCCACTGGAGTCACAATTATTATATTCCTTACTTGTAATTGTTGTATTTCTACTCTCCAAGTGAATACGCTCTTGATTTACTGTATAAGTGCATTGGGCACAGTAACCACATTTAAATGTTCCTTTTCTCTTCTTTGTTTCTCTAATAAGTTTTTCAAACTTAATGAATTTCTAAACACAACTTTTAGTTCCTTTTTAGTTAACTTTTCTAAATCTGTAAGTGCAACAAATCTGTTCCATTCGGTATCTAATATAGATCTAATCAAACTAGAGCTTCTGTTATACTCTGTTACCAAGGCATTTCCATTTGTATCTTGTTTCACCTGATTTTCATTTTCTTGGTTGTCAAGGCTAATACCTAAAATAGGCCTACATTTATTTATTCTTCCTTCATAGGTTCATAGGTATGTACTAGGCTATTGGCCCTAGGGCCTATATAAGCCTAGCCAAATGCTATCCTGGCTTTTGCCACCCAAGAAAATTATTTTCCTGTGCCCCTGTCAAGCAGAGCCACAGAAGTGATCCCCGGGGTGAATTTCCTGTCTCCCATCCAATCATCAAGATTTTTCTTGAAGAGTGCTAATGAGGAGCTTTGTTTGATATAGATAGGTAGTTTGTTCCAGAGTATGGGAAGTCTCTGGGACAGGAATCTATCCCTCTAGCATGTTCAGTTTATTGTGGTGACAAGGTTTAGGTCCCTAGAGCATGTAGCTCGGAGGAATTTGGATTTCTTTATGTGCAGCATGTCCAACAGCTCTGGGTTTGACATAGCTTTGTATGTCAGGCAGAGATTGGCTCTGATTTGGTGATATGTGACAGAGTAAAGCTGGAGTTTTTTGAGACGGTCTGCGTAGGTCATCTGTTTGAGGCTGGTAATCCTCTTAGTGAGGTATTTCTGTGGCCTTTCCAGTTGTTGTAGATGTCTTGTGAGGTACCAAAAGGGGCATTGTACTCTATAATGGGTCTAATGAGTGATGAGTAGAGGGGAACAATGACCTCTTTTTTCCTGGATGATAAACCTTTTGTGATGAGGTGTGCCACGTAGAAGGATTTCCTGACTACTGTGGCAATGTAATTATCAAACGAGAGACTACTGTCCACCTGTGTCCCAAGGTCTCTTATCACACTTTTGGTGTTAAGTAGACTACCACCTATGTGGTGGTTCATGGGTACAGAGTTTTTTCCAAAAGGGATGACAATGCACTTTTTGGCATTGATCTTGAGGCCATGGCTTTGACACCAGGCACCTGTCTGAGTGAGGCCCTTTTGTAGGATGTCCACATCATTAGGAGTTTTGCTTATGGCTCCTAGTTTGCAGTCATCTGCGAACTTTGTTAGCCAAAGACCTTCTGTGTTAGCCTGTACTTCAGAAAATTAGATACCAAACAGGAGAGGACCAAGGACTGAACCCTATGGTACTCCACTTGTCACTTGTCTGAAGTTGGATATAGAGTCTGTTACTTTCACAGTGTGGGCTCTGTCAGTGAGCCAGTTGGCAACCTATCTTGTGTCATAGGGATTTATACCTAGTTTAGTGAGTTTGTCTATAATTCCAGAGTGGGGGATGGTGTTGAAAGCCTTGGCGAGATCTAGATAGGCTGTGTGAACCACCTTACCCTCATCTATGGCTTTGGTGACCGCTTCAAAGAAGTCTATCAGGTTTAGGAGACATGATCTGCCTTTTACAAACCCAAACTGGGTAGGGTCCAGAATTTGGAGATTACCAATGTCATTGTTTATAAGTCCAATGATGATACGCTCCATAGCCTTGAAGACCCGGCTTGTCAGGTTAATGAGGTGGTAGTTCCAGGGGTCTGTGGTGGCTCCCCCTTTGTGGAGTGGGATAAACGTTGCTGTGTGCCATTCAGTGGGCACAAAGCCTGAGGTGAGGCTATGATTATATACTTAGGTGGGGTGCCAGTTCATTCTGTAGTTCATGTAGAACGCAGCCTGGGATGTTGTCAGGTCCCATGGATGCTGTGTTCTTGGCTTTGGAGAGTGTGTTTTTTTACCTGTGTAGCTGTGATTACAGGTACTTTGCATTCTTCCGGTATAGAGATGGGCCCTTTAGGGAATGAGAGGGGGGTAAAGTTAGCACTGAACCTATCTGCCAGGATGTTGGCAATATCAGTTGGTTCTAGATATTTAGTGCCATTGTGCTATAACTCAGAGCAGATCTGAGTAATCATGGGATTTTAATCTTTTTTGCAACAGTTTATTTCTTCTGTCGTAGAGTTTTTTATAGCAGGGAACCACCAGATTGGCTTCCTTTTTTGGAGGATAGCATCTTGGTTCTGTTAGGGATTGCACGATTCATGCACTTGTGTAAGTGCTTATAAAGTGCAATTGTATAGGATTCAGCACTGATATCTCTATTGTCCATGAACATGGGTGTTGTGAAGTTTGCCACTTCTGTCGTAAGAAGTGTGAAGTTGGCTTTGGAGAAATATTTTACTATGGTTTCCCTAATGGGGGGTGGGGGTGTGGGTGGGATGTGGATGTCTAGGGTGATTTGCTTGTGGTCGGATCTGACCAACAAGGAATTGACCTCTGGTATGGAACACCGGCTGCCCATGTTGGTAATGACCAGGTCTAGGATATTGCTGCCCCTGGTGGGGGTGTGGATAAGTTGATCCATGGCATTGGAATTTATGAATTCCAGAAAACGTTGAGCACAAGAGTTGGTACATGAGTAGTTTTCCCAATTAATGGTGGGGTAGTTGAAATCAGCCATTATTAGGGTGTTAGGTTGTACCCTCATATTTTCCAGTGTATCAAGAAATGAGGAGTGGGATTCCTGGGGCATGGTGTAGGATCTGTAGCAAGCTACAATTTGCATTGCAGTCTTGCCCAGAGCTCTTTCTCTATCTGGTCTATCAGCCAAGTAGAATATTCCCTACCTATAAAGAACCGCCTTAGTAAACTCATCTCCTTTATAAATTCCTCATTATTAGATGTCATTCTTCTTGCTCTAATGTATTGCCCTTTGACAATATTTTTCTTGTAATGTACAGGGTGTGCACTGTTGTAGTGCAAATAAGAGTTTGAAAATATATTTTCTATTATAGGGTCATAGGTGAAATGTTGTGTTACCACCATGCATTTCACTGCCAAGGCTTGAACCAAGGACCCTGTGCACTACAGTCAGAGCAACATACCACTATACCAAACAGCTTCTGTATGTTTTCCCTCCCTTTTCCCTGATTCCCCAATTTCTAAAGAAGCCTTTTTTCTGAGAAGCAGAGCAATCCTCATTGCTCCTTACTAGTCATGACAAATTTGGTTCCACTTCCTTTGACTTCACCTAGTAGTATACCAACCATGGATTCTTGATCCAACTCCAGAATTGATCTTGCACCAAAAAGGGTTGACTCACCCAAACATTTCCAGTCTCAAGCTGACAGCTTGGTTTCTCCACTTCCAGTAATTGCCAGGCAGAATAACCTTACCTCCCCAGTGTGTGATATCATTCTGGCTTCACATAAACCATCCACCAGGAAAATCTATCTCAGTAAGTGGAAGAGGTTCCTTATTTGGTCCTGGCAAAGACATTTAGACCCTTATTCAGCTCCTGTTAGTGTGGTTTTGGATTATTTATCAAGTCTTCTCCATTCAGGAGCAGCAGCCTCAACCATTCGAGTACACTTAGCTGCTATCTCAAACTTCCATAATGGGTTTCGAGACTCATCGCTAATCTCTCATCGTCTCTGCAAAACTTTCTTAAAAGGTGTTTTGCATATTAGACCACCCTTCAGGGAACCTATCGAACCTTGGAATTTAACATTAGTACTACAATCCCTGACACGTTCACCCATTGAACCTGCTTCCACTTGCGACCTTAAGTTCCTGTCCTGTAACTCTCTATTTTTGATAGCTGTCACATCAGCCAGATATATTTCAGAGCTTCAGGCTTTGTGTATTAAATGCCCTTACATGATATTTCATAAAGACAGAGTATTATTCTGGACTAATCCTTCCTTTCTGCCAAAGGTTATCTCAGACTTGACAATTAACCAAGCAATTGACCTTCCAGTCTTTTTCCCCAACTCTTCAAACAAAGAAATGTACTGTCTTCATTTGCTGGATGTTCATAGACAGTTACATTTTTACCCGGACAGAACAAAGTCAGTACGTAAATCAGACCAACTATTCTTGTCCTATTCAGGACCGAAATTGGGAAACCCTGTCTCAAAAGTAACTTTGTCTAAATGGCTGAAAAACTGTATATCCTTCATTACCAATGAAATAAAATTCCTCTACCAAGTAAAGTTAGATCACATTCTACTAGGTCAGTAGCAACTTTATTTTTATTTTTATTTATTTTTTATTTAACATTTGTTGACCGGGAAAGTCCGACTAGGTTCCACAGATCCTGTTTTCAGCGGAGGCCCTGGGAGAAATGCTCCAGACGCATGTCTTTAGAATGTTGCTTTTCATGCAAATTCTTCATTGAATGATACTTGTGCAGCTGCAACTTTGGCTACCCCCTCATACCTTTATCACTCATTGAAAATTGGATTTGGCCTCCAGGGGAAGAGTGTCTTTTGGTTCAATGGTGCTCAGAAACATCTGTCCCATCATTAAGGCATGAATAAAGATTAACAACATCAGATAAAGAAGTTATGTTCTTACCATAGCATTCCATCTGTGTTGTTCATCTTCATTCATTCATTACATCCCACCCTCCTTCCTCCTCCAGAGAATACTGGGGGATCGAATTGGGTCCTACTTCTGCTTTAGGGTTTCTGCTCAGAGATGGCCTCTGCTTTACATACAATGGGCAAACTCGATCTGAGATAACAGGGAGAAGGGCATTGTGGGTAAAAACATAGCTCAAGAGTTTTTTGGCTGGCACAAACTTGTTACAAGGCTGACTCTGTTCGGAGGACGGAACCAACAACCATCAGTAATGAATGAATGAAGATGAACATCACAGATGGAACGTTATAGTAAGAACATAACGTCTTTTTCCTGCTGCTGCTGCCATTTACTGGTGAGTGGTACTGTCTTGACTGATTTGACTACCTAGTGCTAGACACAACCTTAATAACTTAAGCAAGATATGCTTAACAATTAATTGACTTGTTAAGATCTGGTCTCACTCCACTCTAGTGCTTAACCAATTTGTCTTTTTCCAAATATCAAAGTGTAATTGCCATGCTACATACACTACAAATGTGCAACTGCAAGAAGCTTGCTGTTATGCACAACGGGGAACATCACCACCTCCACAGCTGCATAGTTATCTGACCATGCTTAACATTTCATGGAATCCATGATACCAACATTGTGGACTGGTACCACGTTCAAAGGGACATCATTCAAGAAATTGTGGACATGTGTCATCCTCATCTGCAGCCCCATGGGAGGTGTAGAGTACCTTTCCCAGTGGATACTAAGGTATGTTCAGATTTGCATATAGTAGCTACAGGGACATTTCAGCAATCTGCTGGAGAGACAATGGGAATATCTCAGGCATCTGCTTTGAGACCACTCCCTCAGTTTCTTGACCCCATGCATCAGCATGTGTGGGGAAATATGTGCCTCCCACATACCACAGAGGAGAGAGAGCAAATACCATGCAGGATTTCTGTGGTATAGCCCATTTTTCTGAGGTACTGGGGGCCATAGACTGCACCCACATTGAAACAGAGGTCCCCCCTTGTGATCTCAGAAAAAAAACATGAACCACGAAGTGTATCACTCCATCAGCTGCCAGATGGTCTGTAATACACAGGGTATCATCTGCAATGTGCATTTGCAGGCTACTTAGACAGTTGCCATGATTCCCACATGTGACACACTTTTGGTCTGTACCAATGGTTTGTGAGGGGTGACTTCCCATAGAGGTATCTTGGGGATGACAGATATGCCTTGAAACCCTGGATCATAGCACCTTTAAGAAATCCACAAAATCAAACAGACCATAGACACAACTATGAACAATCCAAGCAAGAAATGTTATGGGGTATGTATTTGGATTTCTGATGGTACTGTTTCACTGTCTGGATTTATTGGACGATGCCCTGCACTATGACCCTGCCACATGTGCAGAAATAATGTCAGTGTGTGCCATGTGGGTGAGCATTTGCAGAGGCAACAGTTCCCAGCACAACATAAAACAATGGTTGAGTCAGACAAAGAGCCAGAGAAAGAGCTAGAAGCAGTGGATAATCATGGATGGCACAGTATACCATGGCACTAGCAAAGAGGCAGTGATTTGCACACAGATTTAGAAAATAGTCTGTAAGAGTTGAGCAAATACACTACAGTAAAAATGCTGCTTGCAAGACCAATGTGAGGCTGTGCTTACCATGCATAGGCAGGCCACATTGTATATCAAACTTAGGTGACCCAAATAAAAATGTTCAGGGGGCAGGTCTCTGTTATTACCATTTGCACAGGTAAAGGGAGCACAGGAATGCTTGTCTTTCATAAGGCAGTGTGTGTGTGTGTGTGTGTGTGTGTGTGTGTGTGTGTGTGTGTGTGTGTGTGTGTGTGTGTGTGTGTGTGTGTGTGTGTGTGTGAGTGAGTGCTGAGGTGTATGAATGTAAAAAGTGCATTTCTATGAAATGACAGTACTTATGGTGGCCTTTAATGTTGAGAAGGACCGATGTTAATGCAGGTGTGTGATGTACTGGGGCTGTCATGTTGTGAGTGTGGGTCTGCAGGGATACAGCCTCAGCATTAGTTGAAGCTTGGTCTACTGGACAGGTTCAGGACATGCATGGCAGAGGTTTCAGAATCCCAAGCATGATTGCGTCCATGACAACTGGCTCTAGCAGGAGTTGCATTGGATGTACCCTCACTGTATGCTGGTGTGTTGCATGACCTTGAGCCATGTTTGCTATGAGACTTGCCACCATGATAACAGCCATGACCACTGGGACTGCCTCTCCTAGGGAGTAAACACCTCCACAACAAATATTGCTAAGGAAGTGCTAGCACTGCAACAGTGTGATCTTAGTCATCCATAGCCAAGTTGGGGTAACATCTATGGATGTAACAGATGACCAGTCAGATGGATGGGCCTTTGCCCCAGTGGGTGAGTCAGAGAAGACATTGCACATTTCAATGAGTGATTCAGTGTATTCAAGGAGTAACACATAGAGAATGTGCACTTCAGTAGGTCATCATGCACACCCTGTATCACCTTCAGTATCTTCACCATAGCTGTGGTGATACTAGCCTGCTAGCCTGTGCCTCCACTATGGCCCTACACATATGTTGAGTTGTAGACACTGACACCAACCTTAGAGGGAGGTCTGTAACTATGTTTCCAGCAAATACCATTACCGAGCCACCATGTGGATCTCTGTGCCCATGAATGTTAGAAGCAAATTCAAATATCTGTCAGCTGGGGGAGGGCAGCACACTTCCTTAATCAGTAATGTCCCCATCACCCTGTCCTCTACAGAGTCAAGCCATTATTTAAGTATCTGCAAAACAGCAGTTAGAGGAAGTTACAGTTTGGGAAAGAAAAGTGAACAGGGAGGGAGGACATTTGAGGGAATGACTAGGAAAAAGTTAGATGAAGAGTTCAAAAGACTTGAGCAGAATAAAGCACAAGTGACAGGAATGAAGAGGCCACGGGAACAGCAGTCATGCCAGAGGATTAGATTGTGCCAGAGATGTAACCCTTTCAGACTGGTCAGCCTTATCTGTAACCACAGAATGTGAAACAAACATAAAAACATACTTGGCAAGCAATCACAGGAACCATAAGATACCTAACCATATACACCTTTTAAGCAGAGAAATGTAAACATTCTTGTCACCATTTTCAAGTAGTTAATAGTGTTCACCTTCCAAATCAAGAAGGGCCATACATGATAACCCTGGTGTACAAAAGGGACTACAGCACTTACTGGATCAAAACCCTACACTTGTGAAACTGTCATATCCAAGTAGGCTAAGTCTCATCACATCTGTTCACTAAGTCATTATTGCATGTCATCAATTACATTTCACACAGCAACAAGGTGCACCTCAGTTGATTTGAACACCTGATTTCCTGACTCATATTCACTTGACCTGCTTACTAGCTAATGACACACAGAAGAAGTCAAAGCATATACCTTGGTTAGAACCCCTGACTTCATTGAAGTATATATTTACCAGGATGATGTATTAGCAAATCATGCTAAGGGACCTCTCTAAAACAGTCACTGAAAGAATTCTGTAAGGAAGGCTCTTGGGATTTACTAATTGTGAATTACTCAGTAGATGGGCAATAGTATGGATTCACACAGCAGAGGTGTTGTCAGTCTAAATGGAACCAGTTCTGTGAGATGTTGGATGGACACATCTAAACAGCCAGCCTTGCCAAAACATAGGAAGGATCAGAAAAAAAAACACTATCCTTTATGGCTGTACTCAGAGAAACTACATGGGATTTCTTTACAGATTTACTGCATTTTTTACTGAAAGCAATTGCATATACAGATTTGTTCGCATTTTACTTATTGCAAGATTTATTGGAAACAGCATCCATAGTTTTAGTTATACTGCTATTTAATTACATTTATCTCAATGTAAAATATATGTATCTGTATGCTTATGGAAAGACAGTTATAAGCTTTACTCAGCCTGTAACACTTCTCTAAGGGTTATTATGTTTGCTGAAAAGTTTTACCTATTAGCATATTGGATGGTGTAATCCCTGAGATATACAAACCCCCTGCCTGATAACACATTAAACATTTTATTAAATGCATTCATTGAAATCAAAACTAAGTTTATTATCCCATCTTCATGGAAATATTTGATTGCCTCACCTATACTGAAACCTAATAAAGAACCTATGTTTTGTTCATCTTACAGACCTATCTCACTCTTAAACGTAGACTATTAAATCTTTATGTCTATATTAGCAAACAGACTCAATTCCATCATTCACAACTTGATAGAAAGTGACCAAACTGGCTTTATAAAAAATAGGAAAGTACAAGATAATATAATAACATTTCTCTCTCTAATAGCTATAGCAAATAAAAAGAAAATTGAACTGACCATAATGAGTCTTGATATAGATAAATAATTTGATTCCCTCAATTGGTCCTACTTATCTAAAATATTACAGCAATATAAAGTCTCCTCAGATTTCTTAAATTTAATAAAAAAAACGTTATGCAAACTCTGTTTCATTTATAAAGATTGGTTCATTCTTATCCTCTCCCTTTAAAGTTTTAAAAGGTACTAAACAAGGTTGTCCTCTACCCCCGCACTCTTTGCTCTTGCTGTAGAACCTTTAGCTAATTACATTAGACAAAATGTTTATATTAAGGAATATGCTATTAATAATGACCTATCCCCAAATATACAACTTTTTGCCAATGATCTATTATTAACCAGTGGTGATATTGAGTCATCTTTAGACCATTTACTTAATACAATACATCTATATGAACACCTATCAGGATTAAAATGTAATCACAATAAAACCTAAATCTTTTAATAAACAAGAATGTCACCAGCAAAATGAAAAACTACAAACACTTTAACTGGGACACAACACTTTATTAACTCAAATCTTAATGATACAATCTCCATAAACTGTAAAAAAAACTTAATAAACACAATTGTAAATCTCATAGCTGGAATAGATATTTTTTACATTTGAAGATAGATTCATGTTAATTAAAATTATATTATTGCCCAAAACCCTATATATTAGTCAGTCCTTGATTTCTCCCCACTTAAAAAAAAGCATACACCAAATTAACAATATTTTATTAAAATTTCTTTGTTACCCCCCAAAAAACTCCCAGGATATCCTTACAATGACATACTGCAAGCTGGGAAGAAGGATGCATTAGTTTCTCAAATACTGAATTTTATTTAAATTCAGTTATCCTTAACATGATTTTCTTATGGTTAAGTCCCTCTTACTCTTCATATTGGTAAATAATGCATAAAACAATATTATTTTCTAATAAAATACTATTCAAACCTCTTATTTACACTAAACAGACATATTTTTATATGGTCTTTAAATAATATACACAAGATAAACAGAAACTAACATTCTGCTCTTTCATTAATCATATACTAATGAACTTTAAATGATTCACCCAATCTAATCACTCAATCAAAAACTTATTAATATCCATCTTTCCAATTGCTTATACTAATGAATGCTTAATCTCCTTTGATCCCAATAAAATGTATGAATTTTATGAGAGGAACGTACTCTATTGGAATCAGTTTTTGTCTATAAATAAAGTTCATTCATCTAATTATCTAATTGCCAGATATAGCTTAAATAGTAATAGGCTTGACATACAGGTCTGTAGGGAATTTTTTTACAATAAAATG
Organism: Protopterus annectens; assembly: GCF_019279795.1. NCBI lineage: Eukaryota > Metazoa > Chordata > Ceratodontiformes > Protopteridae > Protopterus > Protopterus annectens. The sequence goes on along the minus strand of NC_056747.1, from coordinate 898,725,919 downwards.
ATATTATCACTAGACATTCAAGGTGATAATACACCAAAAACTTTGGAACTAATATATAATATTATAAGGCTCTCTAAGGGGTACCTCATTCACATCTATGAATGATAAAGCTATCAGATCAGACTTTAACTTCATAGATACCTCTTACTGGAACTACTCCACAAAAATTAATAATGAAGAATTTACTACTAATAATAAAAAACTCTTTCTAAGATCAATAGGAAAAACAATCTCCCCCTACTGGAAGATATATACCTAGAAATGTATTCATAGATGCTATTTAGCACCACACAAATTGGCAGAATAACAAAAAAAAATGATATGAAATGCTGGAGATGTAATGCAGAAAATGCTAATTGGTATCATATGATTGGTATCTGTAAAATGTTATCTTTATTTTGGACTGACTTTAAAAACTTCTGTAATGCACTATGGAATGACAGATGTATAATTTCTGATTCACTCATTTTATTTAATGTACCGATTCCAGAGGTTATACCCAAAACTCAAATACATATATTATGGTCAATACTTGCTGTAGCAAGAAAGGTTGTAACAAAAAATTGGTAAAACAACTCTCCTCTTTCCTTTAATCATGAGTTTGTTTATTTAGCCAAGTCTTTGTGTGATAAAGACATTTCAAACATAAAGCTCAGAACAAAAAAATCAATGCATAAATTAATTGCTTGGGAAAAGTCGCATTCTTTACTGCTGAAATTTTAATAGATTTCCTGTATGTATATAGAAATGTATTATTTTGTTATGGACTTTGTGCATAGTTTGTTTTGTTATGATTATAAATATAATGTTTTATTCTAATTAAAATAAAAAAAATATTGTTGAAAAAAAAACACTATCCTTCTAATTTTACGAGGTCAATTACAAACATTACATATGGCTATATATTTTAGCAGAAAATGCTGAGATTACCAGGTCATTTTAGATTATCATTATAGACATCAGGATTTCAGGATGGGAAACCCCTTAGACTACTAGAATATTTTCTTATATACTTCTAACAGCAGAACACTGAGAGATGAGCCTTACGACTGTGTAATGTTTTTCTTTACATTCCAAAATCAAGACTTCAGGATAAGGAGCCCACATGACAGTCAGGATAATTTTTGCTTTTTGAGTTGTAGCATGGTACAATGGATAATATTCTCTGCAGAGAATTTGTTGGATGGTCCAGTTTCCTCCTGTTTCCCAATTGTATATCTTACAGGTGAGCTGATGAAATAAAATAGTTCCAAATTACTTGTGTGTGTATGAGTGTCTGTGTGTCTGTGTGAATCCTGTAATGAACTGTAATCCTATCCAGGACTGACTCATGGCTTATATATCTGGACTAGACACTGGTTCTTCTATGACTGTGAACTGGATAAAATGGAAGGATGGATTACAAACAGAGAGAGATCTGGAAAATTCTAGAATACAGCTGTCATTTTTGTTTAATAGGACAACCATCAAGAAGTAAATGTCAGAATGACACTTCCTCTTTCCTTTTACAACCCCGCAGTTGGATTAAGCAGATAATCAAGTAAGAAAAGTCTGTAAATATATACAGGTTCCACTGTATCATAGGGAAACACATCAACAAGAAATTAAACAGCAGAGCAGTGTTAGTGCAAAAACTAAAATTCTTATAAGTAATAACACCTAAACAAATGCAAATGAAACAATATAAAGGCAATCATTCTTTCCAGGGTCCCCTGTACTTGGACACCCTCTTTACTTAAGTTTGTCAGCTTCGAGAATACAGTAGCTCAGAGAAGAATAAACTGTACTTTAAAATTAATATTTCTACTCCTCTCTTTTTTGAGTATAAACAGTCCTTGGCACAACAAAAATAATTACAGTTGACACTGTAACACAGAGATAATAGGATACATTTAATTGGTTTAACCCATAGGTTTTACAATACATCTAACCTAGCTTTAAGACCAACTAAGTCCTTAATCAGGAATTAAACCCAATCTATTTTGAACAAATACACCTTCAGGTAAATACACCGTGAGGAAAAATGCAGAAAAATTATTTTGTTCCTATCGAGCAATTGAAAAGAAACCATTGTATCTATCTATCTATCTATCTATCTATCTATCTATCTATCTATCTATCTATCTATCTTTATATATCTAAAGAGAGAGAATGAGAGTCACAGAAAGACAGAGCCAGAGAGGGAGTACAACAGAGAAAATTGAATGACCACTCAATCAAAAGCATTCCATTGATGAAATTTTGTAATTGAAAATACCTTAATAAAACCAAAACAATGGTTTTGTAGGGGCAAGCACCTGCATCCCCATGTGTGGGACTAGATCCCTGTATTGCATATTTACATGTGTGTGTGTGTGTGTGTGTGTGTGTGTGTGTGTGTGTGTGTGTGTGTGTGTATGTATATATGTATATATATATATATATATATATATATATGTATGTATGTATGTATATACACGCGGACACCCACACCCACACTATAACAGTGGGAAAAAGATTTAAAAAATCCTTAACCTTGCTGCTTGCTGATCTCACAAAATGCTGCTTAAACAGTGATGAAACAGGACTCAGGTGATCAGGTTGACTAGTCCCATTTTGACCAAGGCAACATTTGGAAATAAAATTCTTAAGATATGGAGGAAAGGTTATTATGTCAATGTGTTACAAATTTCAAACTGTCTAGGCTACCAGAAAAATGCTCTTCTGTTGGCAAAGTGTAGCTGCAGCCAGGTGAAAACTTTAGAATGTTGGTTAATGTTCAGTTACATTTTAAATACAGAGATGTGGGGTATGAATGTCCACAACCCATGAGCTTTTTTTTTTTATTATAACTACTGATGTGTAAAGAACAACAGTCCAGGGCTACCAGCTCATTTTTGTTTTATAGTAGAAACACTTGCATGCATTTAAGAACAAAACTGTAGATTACACGAGAAGCTTTTACTGTAAGTTACATCACAACTTTGGAAACAGGAATGTCTTGACTTGTGCTATCTAATGGTTTGGGCACGTGGAAAGTCCTTGGAAAGCAGGCTAGCTGTAATATCTTTAGCAGGATATAACCTATATAGCTAAGGCTACTGTAGTAGTAGTGATCATATGAATGTTTAGTGTTATGGTAAGATTACTTACACAACTGTACTTTCTAGCCATCTTATTACCTCTGTATCATCTTATACATTGTCTGCAATACTTTATTATAGTAGTTCTTGTTAGACATTTGTAGACTTCTAAAGCTTGCAAATTATTTGTATCAGGTGCGTTTATACATTGTACTGTCTATGAAAAATTATGTTTATATTCCTGTGTATGTCTGCAGTAGCTTGTACTAGGTGTGTATGTCACTCTTACAGTCATTGACCCTCTGAAAATCAATGGTGTATCACATAATTTTTATATGTATTTTACTTAACTTTTTTCTCATGTATTGGTCTGGTCCTTCGCACAAGTAAGAAGCACACTGTGTTAATCAAGGTGTTACTTAAATCAATGAACCTTGATAGATGCTTCTGAATGAATTCAATGCCTGTCTCCTGTTCAATGCATGTATACAAGGAGGTTACATCCATACATCCAAATGAAAATTCCTCAGTAGGTGCCTGGATGTCTTTCAAAAGTTGTAGCAGATGCTAAGAGTCCTTCAGATTTTTATACAATAGGGTTCAGAATGTAGTCAAGATAAACGGAGATAGGGTCGGTCTTATAATTGTCAGCAACAACTATGGGTCTAAATGGAGGATTTAATAATTTTTTTTTTTATGAACTTTGGGAATTCCAAATATTCATGCCATCTTTGTTAACTTGACTTGTAAAAAATGTAAAGGTTTCATGATCGATATCCCTTGACTGAATAAGTCATTCAGGTGCCCATCAATGGTTGAAAAATGTTTTTTGATGTCACATACTTTAATCTCCTCACAGATAGTATTGTCTTGGAACATTTCTAATATGGAAGCATTGTATTTATTACTGACCATAACCACGGCCATGCCACCTTTATCCACCTTCATGACCCTTGTTTTCCTGTTTTAGCTAGTTCTTTAAGGGCCAGTCTCTCTTCAAGTGGAGGATTATATTTGCATGTTTTTTTAACAAAACTATTTCTTAAATCCTCACAGGAATCTTGGAACACTTGTAGGGTGCCATGAAGCGAGAGATTATATGTGCTTTGTTTGATAAAGCAAGTGTTCTTAGAAGTGAACTGAGAAACATCATGTAAACTAGAATGAAGGTTCAGCTTCCTAAGATATAGCTCAAAATCAATCAGTACCTTAGTGAGATTCTCTGGCTGTGCTGGAATAAATGAAAATCCTTTAGATAATGCTGATATGTGTTGTTTTTCCCAACTAAATTTACTTAGGTTTAGAATTCCTGTACCATAGTTCAATTTCTCCTTCTGTTTCTGCTCCTTTCCCTCTGTTGTTCCATTTTGGATTGTTTCTCTTCACTGGTAGGAGTACTAAAAAGGGGCAGGTAAAAAAAATGGGACAGATTCTGAGGGTTATTTCCAGAATCAGGAAAATTTGAGGTGCTTGGCAGAATATGCATATGTACACTCAGTAGCTGGTAGCCTCTCAGTATTTTGTTTGAGACCAAAGTCATGTTTGTTTCCCAAAAATCAGAGTTCCATCTCAAGGACTCATGGCATCTTCTAGAACTTTTGAAAGACATCCAGACACCTACTGAAGAATTTTCCTTTGGGTGTATAGATGTAACCTCCTTCTGTACGTGCATTGAGCAGGAGACAGGAATTTAATTCTTTTGGAAGTATCTATCCAGGTTCACTGATTTCAGTATTAACTTCATTTGCGTAGTGTGCTTCTTACGTTGTTGTTAAAGTCATAGTGGAGAACTGTAAAAAGGGGAAGCATTTAAGTATGGCATGGACTGACTACAAAAAAAAAAAAACATTTGACAGTATCCCACATTCATGGATAAAAGAGTGCTTAAAAATGTGTAAGATACACCCTACACTGATAAACTACATCACAGCGACCACGAAACAGTGGCAAACCACTCTGGAGTTAAGCCATGATAAAGGGCAAATTATTATTCCAGGAATAAAAATCCAAAGGGGGTTATTCCAGGGTGACTCTCTGTCACCACTGCTCTTTTGTCTTGCCCTTAGTCCATTAAGCTGTTTACTTAACAGATTAGGTCATGACTATAATTTGGTTTCCAGAAATCAACAAAGTGTAAAGATTTCTCATCTTCTCTTTGTTGATCATGTAAAACTATATAGCTCATCAGATGAGGATCTGAAAGCACAACTGCAAGTAGTTAAAACTTTTTCAGATGATATAAGAATGTCATTTGGTCTTGATAAATGTGCAAAAGCAACCTTTAAAGCAGGAAAGCTGCAGCACCGAGAAAACATCAGTTTGGGACAAGAATGTGATATAACTTGATCAAGAGGAGTGTATAAATATTTGGGAATTGATGAAGAATCAACAATAAAACATGAACAAATGTGAATAAGACTTAGTAAGGCATATTTTAGAAGACTTAAATTAATCCTGAAAACAGCGTTGACAACTATGAACAAAATTCAAGCTATAAACCAATTTGCTCTTCCTGTCCTAACTTACAGTTTTGGAGTGATTGACTGGCCCCAAAACATGGTAGATAGCTTAGATAGGAAAACAAGAGGAATGCTTCATGTTCACCAAATGATTTATAAAAATCAGTGCATACCAAGATTATATATTCCCCATTCCGAAAGAGGTATGGGCCTCCTTGAAACTGATTACATGAATAGATCTGCAACCATGGGACTGTATACATATCTGCTGACCTCACAAGACCCAAATATAGTGAAAGTTTTGAAACATGAGGGGAATAAATCTAAGATGACTTCCCTTCTTACTATGGCAGAAGCATATCAGCATCAAGCGGGAATGGAAATCAAACAGAAGTAGATAAAAATCAGGCAGCAACTGAATATGCCAAAAAAACAAAAGAAAGAATATAAGGTGAAGGATCAGATGAGAAGGCAAGAAATGCGGAAAATGCTTAAATATAGTTGCAAGTATAGAAAACTCCTGGAAGAACTTCATGTTGATCAGGATCAAACACAAGAATAGTTTAGGAGAGGCAAATTCAAACCAAGAGATGAAAGGTTAATATTGGTGGCCCAAGATAATGGGCTATGTACACCCTGGTTTACAAGGTCCATTGGACATGTGAGAGAAAGAGACAAAAGTAGGTTTTATAAAACAGAATTGGAAACAGTCGCACACCTCATTGGCAGTAGACTGTTGCACTGGGGATTTTGCAAACATTATAGTATTGAAGTAGCTGAAAAACGCTGGAAACATGAGTCACAAAGTATCATAGAAAATGATTAAGTTTATATCACATGGGATCACCATTTACTAACAGTTCAAAAGAAAGATGCAAAAAAAACAGATATAGTGTTCCATGAAAAGAAGACAAAAAGTAGCATTGATGATTGAAATCCCTACACTCAGTGACTATAGTGTCTTGCATACAGAGAGAGCAAAGTCATAGAATATATCAGGATTTGCAAGCAGATATGAGAATTGTCAAATAAAGAGTTCCAGTAGTAGTAGGATCAATGGGTCTTATAAAAAAAAAATCTACAATCATATTTAGATATGTTACCAATACATGTAACTGTGTACGATTGCAGAAGGAGTCATTACTCGGCATTGCAGGTGCAGCAAGGTTCACTTCTGGCTGACATCAACGACTGAAACAATACTAATTTCATGAACTTTAATCATACTTTGACTTAGGAATGGGGTCCATTCCCGTCGTGGTATTAGAAACCCAAAAGATATGGAAAAATTAAAAAACGAGAGATCATTCTCAATAATAACATTTTTTTTCTTTTGTTGGAAAACACTACAAAAGTATAGGGTTGCTATGGGGGCAAGGGTTGCCCATGTTTTTGCCTACCTTGTCATGTCATGGTGGGAGCAAAAATACTTTAAATCCCACAGTTTATTCCAGAAAGTCATGTTTTATACAAGGTTTATTGATGACATTTTTACTGTATGGATGGGCTGTGAAAGTGACTTTGGTGAACTACTAGAATGGTTCTACTCCAACACTTCCTTTTTGAAATTTACGATCAGTGGTTTTGGAAGATGCATAAATTTTTTTTGGATATCAATCTACCTTTTGATCCATGTGACTATCACATCAAGAGTAAGATCTACAGCAAAGGCACCTTCATGAATAATTATTTATACAGGCATAGTCATCCACACCACATGAAAAAAAGATGTGGTGAAAGGACAGTTTTTAAGACTTAACAGATTAATGAACAATGAAAAGATTTTTTCAGAAGAAACAACGATACTGAAAGTTTTTTTCATGGTTAGAGGCTATAATAATGATTGGCTGGCTAACATTATTTGTGAACTCTGTTTGTTACATACTGGTGAGGTGAGACCAATCATCAATAAATGTCAAACTTTTATGTTCTTTGGCCAGAGAAGCTACACACACACCCCAGTCTAATTTGCCTATTGGCATGCTTTTCCACTCCCCATTACCACTGACATCACCATAATCAGAAGTATCTTGCAGAATAACTGGAACATTATTTTAGGAAATGGGGATTTAGCTAAGATTCTATATGATCATTCTTTATTCACTTATAAATGAACTAATAGCATTAGATCCATCCTAGAAAGACACATTGGCCCTAAGAAAATGAATCACGGTACCTTTGGGACTTTTAAATGCAGCAGCTGTAAGCAGTGTCACTTTATTTCTAACATTGCAAGTAGTTTTTTGAGTGATTTAAACATGGAAATTCTATTTAACTGGAGGTACAGTTGTAATTCTAAAGGCATAGTCTATTTAGGCTTATGTAATTCATGTACCTGCTTCTATGTTGGTAAAACTATAAGGAAACTAGCATGCAGAATTTATGAACATTCACTGGGGATTAGAAAAGAGGACACTACTAATGTCTTGGTGGGACATTCTCTACAGTGTAATAACTTTAAGAAATTTTGAATTTTTTTGTGCTAAACTCTGTTGAAATGAATGACTTCTGTAGCAACTACAAGATACTATTAGAGTGCAGAGAGTCTGTACAGCAGATCAGGCTTAATGCTGATAAATGTCATGGTCTGAACAAGAGTGTGAATATAAAATGTTTTTGCAAGCACAGAGTTTATAAAACATTAGACAACAGCTCTTGTATATAGTAGTGTATATAGTTATATATATTCATTTAAATTATTATGGTTTTAGTTTTTAGTTGTGCTGTTTCTTTCAATTTCTTTGAACGTTGACTAAAGTGAAGGTGGCTGGAGATTGGTTGTTTTGAAAGTGATTTGTTTGGTACTGTTTTAAATGTGGAAACTTGATTCAGTAATCAAATCTGAAGAAGTTATTGGTGTAAAATAAAAGAATGAAAGCATTCATTTGCAATACTAAGCTGCTTTTTGCTTTCCTTTGTGTTGTAAACACTGAGACTCAGAATGATGAACCCCTAGACTTCCACAGTCTGTTCAGTTTTGTGTTGTAAATCCAATGACATACTGAGGGATGGAGTGTCTAATGAATTTCCTCTTGTAACTGTAAACATCCAAAAATCAGAAAGTGGGATTTCTAGATTATAATAATCACTTTTTTGTTAAAATAAGTACAATACCCCACTCGGGTATCATTGAAAAACTCATCAGCTTAAATGCAAACTGGCTGAGCGACAGAACCCACAGGGTCAGAGTTGCTGGCGCCATGTCAGACTCTAAGCCTGTCACAAGTGGTGTCCCACAGGGCTCAGTCCTGGGCCCACTCTTGTTTGGCATCTACTTCTCCGAAGTACAAGCAAACACAGGAGGGCTATGGCTGACAAAGTTTGCAGATGACTGCAAACTGGGCGCCGTAGTCAAAAACACATCTGACACAGATATCCTTCAGAAAGGTCTCACAGAAACGGATAACTGGTGCCAGAGCCATGGCCTAAAGTTAAATGCCAAAAAATGCATAGTCACACCCTTCGGGAAAAACAAGGTTACCCCTAGCTACCACATAGGTGGCAATCCACTGAGCACAGAAGAAGTTATTAGGGACCTGGGGACCCAGGTTGACAGTAGCCTGTCATTCGACACCCATGTAGCTAAAGTAGTTAGGAAGACCTTCTACATTGCCCACCTTATCATGAAGGGATTCACATCTAGATCAAGGGAGGTCATAGTTTCCCTGTACTCATCACTCATCAGACCAATGATTGAGTACAATGCCCCATTCGGAATGTATCTGACCCGACACTTGCAGCAGCTGGAGAGGCCACAAAAGTTCCTCACCAAAAGGATAAAGGGTCTCAAAAATCTGTCCTATGCTGCCCGACTGAAAGAACTTCAGCTCTATTCAGTCACTTACCGCTTGCTCAGAGGTGACCTGTGCCTGACATACAAGGCCATGTCAAACCCAGATTTGATGAATATGCTTCACCTCAATAAATCTAGATCCATCAGACCCACAAGGGCGGGAGACTTAAACCTCGACACGGCTATTAATAGGACATGCTGGAGGGATAGATTCATCACCCAAAGACTCCCTATGCTGTCGAACAAAATCACCGTATATGTGAGGCAGAGCACCTCGCTGGCCTTGTTCAAGAGAAATCTTGACCAATGGATGGGAGATCGCAGATATACCCCAGGGATTACCTCAGTGTCACTGCTCGACAGAGGAACAGCAAAATAATGGGTATAGTTCCCCATACTAAAGGGGTGGCGTAAGCCACAAAACTATGGGCTAGGCTTGTAAATGCCCTCGGGCAGATAGCCTAGTATAAACCTATGAACCTATAAGTATGGCATGGACTGACTACAAAAAAAAAAACATTTGACAGTATTCCACATTCATGGATAAAAGAGTGCTTAAAAATGTGTAAGATACACCCTACACTGATAAACTACATCACAGCGACCACGAAACAGTGGCAAACCACTCTGGAGTTAAGCCATGATAAAGGGCAAATTATTATTCCAGGAATAAAAATCCAAAGGGGGTTATTCCAGGGTGACTCTCTGCCACCACTGCTCTTTTGTCTTGCCCTTAGTCCATTAAACTGTTTACTTAACAGATTAGGTCATGACTATAATTTGGTTTCCAGAAATCAACAAAGTGTAAAGATTTCTCATCTTCTCTTTGCTGATCATGTAAAACTATATAGCTCATCAGATGAGGATCTGAAAGCACAACTGTAAGTAGTTAAAACTTTTTCAGATGATATAAGAATGTCATTTGGTTTTGATAAATGTGCAAAAGCAACCTTTAAAGCAGGAAAGCTGCAGCATCGAGAAAACATCAGTTTGGGACAAGAATGTGATATAACTTGATCAAGAGGAGTGTATAAATATTTGGGAATTGATGAAGAATCAACAATAAAACATGAACAAATGTGAATAAGACTTAGTAAGGCATATTTTAGAAGACTTAAATTAATCCTGAAAACAGCGTTGACATCTAGGAACAAAATTCAAGCTATAAACCAATTTGCTCTTCCTGTCCTAACTTACAGTTTTGGAGTGATTGACTGGCCCCAAAACATGGTAGATAGCTTAGATAGGAAAACAAGAGGAATGCTTCATGTTCACCAAATGATTTATAAAAATCAGTGCATACCAAGATTATATATTCCCCATTCCGAAAGAGGTATGGGCCTCCTTGAAACTGATTACATGAATAGATCTGCAACCATGGGACTGCATACATATCTGCTGACCTCACAAGTCCCAAATATAGTGAAAGTTTTGAAACATGAGGGGAATAAATTTAAGATGACTTCCCTTCTTACTATGGCAGAAGCATATCAGCATCAAGCGGGAATGGAAATCAAACAGAAGTAGATAAAAATCAGGCAGCAACTGAATATGCCAAAAAACAAAAGAAAGAATATAAGGTGAAGGATCAGATGAGAAGGCAAGAAATGCGGAAAATGCTTAAATATAGTTGCAATTATAGAAAACTCCTGGAAGAACTTCATGTTGATCAGGATCAAACACAAGAATGGTTTAGGAGAGGCAAATTCAAACCAAGAGATGAAAGGTTAATATTGGTGGCCCAAGATAATGGGCTATGTACACCCTGGTTTACAAGGTCCATTGGACATGTGTGAGAAAGAGACAAAAGTAGGTTTTATAAAACAGAATTGAAAACGGTCGCACACCTCATTGGCAGTAGACTGTTGCACTGGGGATTTTGCAAACATTATAGTATTGAAGTAGCTGAAAAACGCTGGAAACATGAGTCACAAAGTATCATAGAAAATGATTAAGTTTATATCACATGGGATCACCATTTACTAACAGTTCAAAAGAAAGATGCAAAAAAAACAGATATTAAACAGATATAGTGTTCCATGAAAAGAAGACAAAAAGTAGCATTGATGATTGAAATCCCTACACTCAGTGACTATAGTGTCTTGCATACAGAGAGAGCAAAGTCATAGAATATATCAGGATTTGCAAGCAGATATGAGAATTGTCAAAGAAAAAGTTTCAGTAGTAGTAGGATCAATGGGTCTTATAAAAAAAAAATCTACAATCATATTTAGATATGTTACCAATACATGTAACTGTGTACGAATTGCAGAAGGAGTCATTACTGGGCACATTGCAGGTGTAGCAAGGTTCACTTCTGGCTGACATCAAAGACTGAAACAATACTAATTTCATGAACTTTAATCATACTTTGACTTAGGAATGGGGTCCATTCCCGTCGTGGTATTAGAAACCCAAAAGATATGGAGAAATTAAAAAACGAGAGATCATTCTCAATAATAACATTTTTTTTCTTTTGTTGGAAAACACTACAAAAGTATAGGGTTGCTATGGGGGCAAGGGTTGCCCATGTTTTTGCCTACCTTGTCATGTCATGGTGGGAGCAAAAATACTTTAAATCCCACAGTTTATTCCAGAAAGTCATGTTTTATAGGAGGTTTATTGATGACCTTTTTACTGTATGGATGGGCTGTGAAAGTGACTTTGGTGAACTACTAGAATGGTTCTACTCCAACACTTCCTTTTTGAAATTTACGATCAGTGATTTTGGAAGATGCATAAATTTTTTTGGATATCAATCTACCTTTTGATCCATGTGACTATCACATCAAGAGTAAGATCTACAGCAAAGGCACCTTCATGAATAATTATTTATACAGGCATAGTCATCCACACCACATGAAAAAAAAGATTTGGTGAAAGGACAGTTTTTAAGACTTAACAGATTAATGAACAATGAAAAGATTTTTTCAGAAGAAACAACGACACTGAAAGTTTTTTTCATGGTTAGAGGATATAATAATGATTGGCTGGCTAACATTATTTGTGAAATCTATTTGTTACATACTGGTGAGGTGAGACCAATCATCGATAAATGTCAAACTTTATGTTCTTTGGTCAGAGAAGCTACACACACACCCACCCCAGTCTAATTTGCCTATTGGCATGCTTTTCCACTCCCCATTACCACTGACATCACCATAATCAGAAGTATCTTGCAGAATAACTGGAACATTATTTTAGGAGATGGGGATTTAGCTAAGATTCTATATGATCATTCTTTATTCACTTATAAATGAACTAATAGCATTAGATCCATCCTAGAAAGACACATTGGCCCTAAGAAAATGAATCACGGTACCTTTGGGACTTTTAAATGCGGCAGCTGTAAGCAGTGCCACTTTATTTCTAACATTGCAAGTAGTTTTTTGAGTGATTTAAACATGAAAATTTTATTTAACTGGAGGTACAGTTGTAATTCTAAAGGCATAGTCTATTTAGGCTTATGTAATTCATGTACCTGCTTCTATGTTGGTAAAACTATAAGGAAACTAGCATGCAGAATTTATGAACATTCACTGGTGATTAGAAAAGAGGACACTACTAATGCCTTGGTGGGACATTCTCTACAGTGTAATAACTTTAAGAAATGTTGAATTTTTTTGTGCTAAACTCTGTTGAAATGAATGACTTCTGTAGCAACTACAAGATACTATTAGAGTGCAGGGAGTCTGGATAGCAGATCAGGCTTAATGCTGATAAATGTCATGGTCTGAACAAGAGTGTGAATATAAAATGTTTTTGCAAGCACAGAGTTTATAAAACATTAGACAGCTCTTGTATATAGTAATGTATATAGTTATATATATTCATTTAAATTATTATGGTTTTAGTTTTTAGTTGTGTTGTTTCTTTCAATTTCTTTGAACATTGACTAAATTGAAGGTGGATGGAGATTGGTTGTTTTGAAAGTGATTTGTTTGGTACTGTTTTAAATGTGGAAACTTGATTCAGTAATCAAATCTGAAGAAGTTATTGGTGTAAAATAAAAGAATGAAAGCATTCATTTGCAATACTAAGCTGCTTTTTGCTTTCCTTTGTGTTGTAAACACTGAGACTCAGAATGATGAACCCCTAGACTTCCACAGTCTGTTCAGTTTTGTGTTGTAAATCCAATGACATACTGAGGGATGGAGTGTCTAATGAATTTCCTTTTGTGACTGTAAACATCCAAAAATCAGAAAGTGGGATTTCTAGATTATAATAATCACTTTTTTGTTAAAATAAGTGCATTTAGATTTTAGGTGCGGGGATCTCCTAATAAGTGTTTTTAATTGCAATACAAATACATGCATTTAGAATTTAGGATTTTGGAATTCCCTAAAGTACAATGTTTACTTCTGATTTAATGTAGAAAAAACGTAGAGCTCAAGTGGTGGAATTCCTAAGCTGCACAATATATATATATATATATATATATATATATATATGGGTCTACTACTTTACAATAAATTGTCACTTAACCGAAAACGAAAAGTAGAACCCCACTTTAGCAAAAGTGCACTTCAACAAAAGTGCACTTTCGCTAAAGTCTAGGCTCCTGATCACCTCACAAATAAAAAAATATAACGAAAACATGCTTTTGCAGGGGGTCAAGCCCCCTGCACCCCCATGTGGGGGGCTGTACCCCCACACCCCCCTACTTAAATATAACAACTCCGAGATCGCACTACAGTGAGGAAAAGGGAATATTCCCATTCTGTGCTGTATTGTGATCTCTGTAGTCAGTTTTCAAAGTTTCAGTACTTCAAACAAGTGGGTTCGTACAAGTGAAGTTCGTACTGAAACTTCCACCAAAAACAGTAGACCCATATATATATATATATATATATATATATATATATATATATATATATGTGTGTGTGTGTGTGTGTGTGTATTTTATTTTTGCTGTGTTCAGACTTTGAGACATACAGATGGGTAATCCTAGACTTCTGTTTCTAATTCCATTTGTTCCTTGCAACTGTATATTATACTCTTTGGATGACAATGTGAAGATAGCGACTAAGTACTGAATTACAGAAAGACAATACTGAAGCACAATAGGCTTAGTGTAATGGAAGGTGATATATAGTTTTCGGGTGCTCTTTTTGTGTTAGGCAAGGTCAGTTTTCTTCACTTCCAGACCAGAGTGTATGTGACTGAGTTGACACATCATTGGCATATGTTTTAGCAAAACATGCTACAGTACTAGTTGTTTCACATGAGGTAAAATGTGACTTATTACCATAGGGAAGTGCAGATACATTAAATTATGCAGCATATACTTTTAGTTTCTTTAACCAGAATGAGGGCCTTGGGGAATAGTCACATAATTTTTGCAATGGATAATTATTATGTTGATGTCAAAGAAGGACAACACCCTTGTCTTTCTCTAAATATCCTATTATAATAAATATCTGCTAGAAAGCTATGACAAGGGCATTCATTTGTATGCAGTTTCCTGCTTTATTTATATTTGTATTTTTGTTGACCTCTTATCACCAGTCAGCCTTGCAAAACATGTCCATTGCATTCTTTTTCTCTCTCATATATCTCTGTTTTGAAAACAGAGTGAGAACTACTTGAGGGATGGTTCTAATTATCATCATATTACAAGCTGGGACTTTTTTCCTCTTCCATTGCCCTGATTAATGATTTTCAATTATTTAAATGCAGAACTGAGTGGGTGTTTCTATATATCTGTACTCTGGTGGATATCTCTTCCCCCATTATTGCATTACATGAGCCATAATCTCTGGAGCGTTTTATCATGTGCCCATTACTCTCTCTCAAGATAGTCTACAATTAGACCAATAGCCTCAAGGCTTCTTACATATCCTTTTCTTGCAAATCCCTTTATTTCAAAAATGCTGCCATTCTTTATATATAAACTGCATCTACCAGGTTCACCTTGTTAGCCTTGCTTGACTGACTTAAAGAGTGGTCTAGGTGAGTTAGTGCTTCAGTTTCCTTTGTAAATGACACTTAATGCCCAGAGTTTGTTTCTTAAGACAGAATGTCCTATATAATTTCAACTTCCTGCAGACCTAGAGAGATTTCTGTTGTGTGGTAAAAGGACAAGTTGAGGGACATTAAAGGAGCACATTACCTACCTGTAAGTACAAAACGGAATAACATTTCTTCAAACAAAATGAATTTTATTGTTACAAAGACAAGTTCAGCTAAATGATTAATTGCACAGGCTAGCAATTTCTCTCAAAGGAAAAAAAAACAATAAATATTTAAAGGGAGATAAAAAGGGAATCTGCTGAAAATAAAGGCACGACTGCACTTCCTTGTGGTTCAATACATTCATGACTGTGCTGAACCAAGGGGAAATATGCAAAATTATAAAGCACAACATTGCATATTCTAGAGAAGGATAGAGATATACAAAACATCATTGCCTGAAAGCATTTGAGAACTGTCTTGAAGCAGAGACAGTAAACACCAGTTACAGATATACTAGTAATCAGTGTGCTGGGTTAAAGGATTCAAAGTATTTTGTAGTAGTTGTAGCCATTAAGAAAGGTTCAGGATTATAGAAAACGTAACTTTGTTGTTGACATTTTAGTTACATGCATATTGCAATCAAAATGATTTTTGAGGCTGTACTTGAGAATGGAAAAGGGGTAGAAAAGTCCATACTACCAGATGAGTTCATGCATATGACTATGGTGACGGTGTGAGGTAACCAGGTAAGCACAATCACCTATAATAGCTTACTTATGGAAATGACCACAGAGAGTATAGTTGGAACAGGTAAGACAATTTACAGAATGCTACAAGCAGGAAAAAAAAGTTAGTTATCAGTTACATTATATGAAAAATATAAATGAATAACAATAATGCAAAGTGCTTAGCACAAATTAATATTAATATAAAAAAAATCAGAGAAAGAGAGAGAAGAGGATAAACGATTACTACAGACAATGTACGATACCATTGCTAAAGAGAGTACCCCAGATATAAAAAGTGAAAGAAAAGCTATAGTAATCAGTTGAAGATCATACTAGCATCTTAAACAGGATTTCTTATTTGTTTGCATGTGTTGAGCAGGGTTTTATCTTTTCTTTGTGTTGTTCAGCCTTACTTTATGCATTATAAAAAAAAGGAAAGCGATTCATTCACATAGCTGTTTTTTATGAAGAAGCAGATTTCAGAGTTTGACATTTATTTCTGAAATTCATACGACCATAACTATATAAATTCTAGAGGCAGGGTATGGTTTGATTTCTATATTCAGATAGCACAAAATATTGTTATAAATGTATTTAATTATAGTAATGTTATGAAGTCAGTAATGTACTCCACTGGATTTGATAAATTTATGTGAGACGCATTACAGGGACTGTAATCAGCTTGTGGCCATTATCACATGAAATACTCTAGGCATGCATTAAACAAAAATATCATCCAGGAACATTCTATGTTATACTAATGTATCACAATTGCTGCAAATGTTTCTTATTGTATTTTAATGGGTTACACTCGGCTGTGATGGTGACTGCCATATTTAAGTAACGTTTTTGTTTATTCACCTTGCTGCAGCAATGCAGTTAGTCTCCTTAAGATGACACAGGCTAGTATTAATAAAAGAGGACGTTTGTTTATGTTTCAGCATTTAGTTGCAGTGATACTGCAGTAAACCACCCACTTCATTTTTTTTAAATTTTATTTATTTTTTATGTTTTTTATTTTTTTTACTGCATATAGCCAGTGCTGGATTATGGCTTCATGGGGCTGGAGGTGAAGATTTTAGCATATATTTTTATTTGATGTGAAAAATAGCAGAGGATTTCAGACTAAACTGGGAGTAGACACAGTCAGGCATATTTCAGATATGAAGATTTGGAGCTGAGCTCCATCAGCCTCCTTGTTAATCTGATCGTATCTATAGCTCTTAGCCAATTTCCATACCATATTCCACACTCTTTAGGCACTAATGTTGCCAGGCAAGGCTAATAGCTCTTCTCATTATTCAGAGAAATGGGAAGACACATAAAAGCATCGGTAATCCATACTGTCCTTAATATTTTATTACTATGTTGATAAGTGCAAAACCTCACTCGCCAAGAATTTAAGTCCTTACCGGTTTGTTTATGCTGTATGCAAGCAGTAATGCCTAACAGGGTGGGTGTTACTGAGAAAATAACAGACTTCCAATATGTGTTGCTTGCCATTGGCCTCTCCATCCCTGGCAGGTTTATTATTTCACTTATAATGCCCACCCAGGAAACCACTATTGCACATAGAAAATAGGATGTCTGTTAACTTGGTTTGTATTTATTTTATTATTTGTATATAAATATTGTTTTTATACTTTTTATGAAGCAAAGAAGTTTTTCTTCCTTATGTTTCATAATTGCTGTTTGATATATAATTGTTTTTGGAGGACATATTTTACATCCAAAATATACATACATGCATACTTTATGTAAGTGTTTAATATCTACACACACACACACACACACACACACACACACACACACACACACACACACACACACACACACACACACAGTGAGTTTGACATATGCATACACACACACACTCACACAGGTAATCTTTCACACATATGAAGAAACTCAGATACACACATATAAACATATACACACAAATGTATTCAGCAATTGCAACCACTTTCTTCACTGTGCACACCTGTAATGTTTTATTGTGATCAGATGACTGAAAAAAAATCATTCAGTGCAAGCAAATGCATTTCCTCCCCCCACCTAATAGTACATCTCAGCTGCCTCTGATTTTAACATCCCCAATTTTGCCTTATATTTTTGCTCTGAACCTTGAAAGATGTTTGATATTTTTGAGGTCTAAAGTTAGTCAATAAATCCAGACATTATAGTTTCATATTTCTTATTGATTAGAAACTGCATGGTGATGCAAAACCTGCTGTTCTATTAAAATTTTAAGCAAATTAGAGTGATATTTAAAAATTGTCCCTGATATTTGATCTTTGCCAACCCATTGTTAATGGATTTTTCCAGAATTCTTGAGCAATAAAGTTGAGAAGTACACACTCACTCTTGTCTCTGTCTCTCACCCTCCCCTTCTCTCTGTCTCACACACATCCAAACTAAAGAGTAAAAAGATCCCACACAGACCAACCATTCAGTAAAAACTGCAAGAAAAACAACAAAGTTAGAGTTTTCACTGTGTGATACAACACACACACACACACACACACACACACACAGTCACTCAGTCACATACATATACCTCCAATGTCTCACTGTGATCAGATGACTGAAAAAACACATTCAGTGGAAAAAAATGCATCTTCTCCTGAAAAAACATATTCAGTGGAAAAAAAGCATCTGCCACCTACCTCTCTCACACACATACACACACACACACACACACACACACACACACACACACACACACACACACACACACACACACAGTCACTCAGTCGCATACATATACCTCCAATGTCTCACTGTGATCAGATGACTGAAAAAACACATTCAGTGGAAAAAAATGCATCTTCTCCTGAAAAAAACATATTCAGTGGAAAAATAGCATCTGCCCCTACCTCACACACACACACACACACACACACACACACACACACACACACACACACACACACACACACACACACACACACACACACACACACACACACCTGCATTAATTTTGTTTTATTTTCCCTTGCTTGCTAAACACAACTTTTACAAGTGATGGCTAGCAAAAGGAAAATAAAACAATCCCTCATATTTGTGCTGCCATTACTTTTGTAAGCAAAATTATGTGCTTTAGTTTCTGTTTTGTTTATTTAATTTAAATTTTTTTACCCTCACTAAACTGCAGCATTTAGAAAGCATAAACAAGATTATTGGCATGTCAGTTTTTTCAAAGCTGCTGTGATGCCATGGACTTCATACTTGGCTTTCCTTGTACAGTAATACACAGTTGGAGAATGTCTATCTAATAAGGTATTGTTTGTACAATTAACCCATTTTCTAATATAGCAATAACCCACGCCTGGGTGTGGGTAATGCTACTTACCACGGTTGGCGTGGTTTGGTCCCGAGGGACCAAACAAAGCCAACCGTGGGTAATTTAGCATTACCACACCCAGAAGTGGTTATTGCTATTATATGACATTATTTAAGAAAAGAAACTATTACTTTTCTTAAATAATGGCATAGTATAATGCCTGTTTACTGCCCTTCCGCAGATGTCTGGCATCGCGGTAGTTCTGATGTACCGCGCCCCGCGCAGTACATCAGAGCAAAGCGGAGAAAGCAAGATCTCCGTTAGCTTTTTGATGTCTCACTATGTTAAATGAGTTTAACATGGCGAGACAGTTTTAAAATAAGCAACGGACATCTCCGTTGCTTATTTTAAAACTGTCTCGCTATGTTAAACTCATTTAACATAGCGACATAAAAAAAGCAACGGAGATCTTGCTTTCTCCATTGTTTTTTGTCTCGCTATGTTAAATGGGTTTAACATATCGAGACAGCTTTAAAATAAGCAGCGGAGATCTCTGTTTTTTTTTACTGTTCCGCTATGTTAAACCCATTTACCATAGCGATGTTTAAAAGCGAGTTATACTAATGGAAAAAGTCCGGGCGACCGGACCTTTTCCATTAGTATAACTCGATGAACGGGCACGCTGGCCAATCAGCGTGCACGTTTTGGGGGGGGTCATGGTATAATATAGCAATAACCCATGCCTGGGTGTGGGTAATGCTGGATTTACCCATGGTTGGTGTGGTTTGGTCACGAGGGCGAAGCCTGAGTGGCCAAACAAAGCTAACCGTGGGTAAATCCAGCATTAGCCACACCCAGAAGTGGATTATTGCTATTATACAATGACATTATTTAAGAAAAAAAAAATTACTTTTCTTAAATAATGGCATTGTATAATGCCTCCTTGCTGCCCTTCCGCAGCTGTCTGGTATTCTGTGGCAGTTCTGATGTACTGCGCATGCGTATGCCCACGCAGTACATAAGAGTTGTGGGCAAAAGCAACGGAGAAAGCAAGATCTCCATTGCTTTTTACAAACTGTCTCGCTATGTTAAAGGAGTTTAACAAAGCGAGGCAACTTAAAAAAAAACAATGGAGAATCTCCGTTGCTTTTTTTAAAGCTGTCTCGCTATGTTAAACTCATTTAACATAGCGAGTCAGTGTGAAGCAACAGAGATCTTGTGTTCTCTGTTGCTGTAAAAAAAGAGTTATAGTAATGGAAAAAGTACGGGTGACTGGACCTTTTTCCATTACTATAACTCAGATTTACAATGTGCACGCTGCCAATCAGCGTGCATGTTTTTGAATATTAATGGGGGGGGGGTCATTGTATAATGCAGTATAACTCATGTAATTTCTTAATGAATAGATTTCTTCAAGAACTAACTCCCTGGACAAACAGTTTCACGTTAGCTGCTGTATGTATTTTGTAATACTTTGCTGACCTCAGCAAGACACACTCTCATGGTGTAATACTGTGGGCAGTGATAAAAATCGAAAACGTTAGAAGTTGTGCTTCATCTCCTATGTTGTGTTAGCTGAGACAAATACATTTCCAAAACAATGTGAGATTTCTGTGAGAAAAAAGATAGTTGGACTTTTATTATCTGTGGCAGGGAAATCAAAAGAAAGGGAAAACAAAAGGCACTGAAGGGTTTCTGTGCACTAAACTATATCTGGATGAAATTACAGGGAGAAAAAATAATAACCTGAGATAGGATTAACAGCACTGTTGGGTGGAGGTGTCCCCTAAATCTTTTGTAGTTCCATACCTTGCTTTATGTTATTGCTTACCATATGCTCATCTCTAGAGGGATATTTTGTGTTTCTGTAGATTCAGTATGAGGTTTTTATTGTTCCTCATGCAATTTATCAACACTCATGTTTCTTGAAATCCTATGTCTACTTTATTATTTAACAAAAGCTGCTGTACTTTTGCAAGACTGTGGTACATCTCATTACCTTATCATAGCTGCAGCTTCAGGACTGGGATGGTATTAGTGTGTGTTCATTCCCTATCTTTTGGATAAACTGCAGATTCGGCATAAGCAACAGCCTATTTCTTTTTCTTATGTCTGTCAAAATAATTTTTACAGTGTCAGTAGTGCAACAGGTAGTGAACTTGCCTTTGGTACAGAAGGATGTCGGTTCCATCCCCACAACAGTTAGATTGATTGCTGACACTGTAGTGCAACGTAAGGGGTGCCTCACTCTGAAGTGTGCCTTTTTTTGGATGAGATGCTAAACTGAGGTTCATTCTGCTTGAGCTGTTGGTAGCTTAGGTGGATATAAAAGATCCCATAGCACCTATAGAAAAGAGTGGGTGTCCTTTATTTATGTACAGAAATAACCCTTATTTACAAAACATTGCAAATTTACAAATATTTACATATGTACAAATATATAAATATACAAGTCTGTTTACACATATTCATAATTTCCTTCACATTCATGTGAAATTTTCATCCATATTTGACTCCCACTCCTTTTTCCATAAGCACTATCTGATTTTACTTAATATTGTTGCTAAATTCCATTTATTGTTAAACATAATTTCATTTATTCTTTCATTCCATATAACATAAAAGAACATTTATCTATTATTTTAACATATTCTCTACTTTTATTCTTATAATATCCATATTTAATCATATCCATGTTTATTTTATCCGCTTTGTTTATATCTTCAAAAAAATCTTCTTTACAATTTTCCCCATAACTTTTTTGCTCTTTTACATTTCAAAAACACATGTTCTATAAATCTTCAAATGCATATGTTCTTTTATATTTTCTTTCTCTACTTTTCTCACATCATATTGCCACTGCAAAAAAAACAAAACAAAACAATATTTTTTCCTTAAATATCATCCATCATTCAGACCAATTTTGAAAAAAAAGTTCCCATAGTAATATGATCTTTCCATAACTATATTACTAATCTCTTTCCTTCTTCATTCCATGCTTTCTCGTTTATCCTTTTTATTCCTTTGCCTATTGTTTATATATTCCTTGTTTTTCTTTATCTCTAGCCATATTGCAAGATGATCAGAAAATCCTGTTTTAACTACCTCCCCTTCTCCTATAACTAAACCTTCTGATACTATAAAATCTATTTCAGTTCTATACATATCTCTTTTGTAAGTCCATGAATTTTTGTCCCAAAGTTTTAACTTATCACATCTTTTAACTTCTAACATTTTCTTACATAATTTCCTTTCTTTTTATGCTTAAATCAAAGTCTTCTGTTATTATAATATTCATATTTATCACTACATAGTCTAAAATCTGATAAAATAATGTTTCTCTTTCTTTACAATTAGTATAAGCATATAATGTTATCATGCTATATACTTGTTCTTCCCATTTTAATTCTGCAATGGTTACTCTTCCCATTTTTGATATCTTTACTGTATTTCTACAAACTATGGTTATTTCAGAACATCTCTCATTTCCCAAATTCTAGATTATCTTTCCTCCCCATAGTTTCACTGTTTGTAATCCTTCCTCATTTGTTAAAAATCTTGTGTCTTCCAAAATAATTACATCTATATCACATGAATTGCACCGTGCTGAAATTCCTATTCTTGTTACTATATTCTTAATACTATTTACAGAAAGCACTCTAAATTTTTCATTTTCCCTTTTCCTTAGATTCATGGTTTTATAAGTTCATAGATAATTACTAGGCTAGCTTTCTTTATAGGCGATTCTATGCCTAACCAGTTTCCTTCCCAAAGGTGAGAATCAAACACTGTACCTTGTGTCTGTGAGTCAAACACCTTAACCATTATACCAAGCCCCAATATTTAGCTGCCTATATTATTTTTCATCAGTTCCTTTCTTTTTTTCTTTTGTACTTATTTCTCTAATTTATTTCTGTTTTTACCCCTTACTACCTCCCAGTTTGTCTTCATTATCTAATTAAGAAACTTCTTCGATGTCCTGTTTTATCTATTTTTTCATCCATGTCTACTACTTCTAAAATTTCTTCTCTTTCTTTTTTCTTACTCTTACTTTCATTTTTGCAATCCATCCATAAATGTACAATTTTGTTACATTTATAACATTTCAATTCACATTTTTTGCATAATGTACCATTTCCCCACAAATTTTCTTTTGTCAGAGTTACTTATCAAATGCCCTTCTTTTCCGCAAAAAAATGTTTTGTGTTGCCCCAGTATTTTACAACACCCCTCTTCCCATCCACATTTATCATGGTATATGTATATTTTTTCTCTTTCTATTTTTAACACATATCACAATCCCTGCCACCAGTCCACAAACCCCCTTTGTCATAAACCTTTGCAATGTCCAGTACTTCTTTACATAAAGCTTTCAAATGTCCTTTTAAAGTCTCTCTTTCTACCTCTGTTTGGAATTGTACATAAATATTCTTTTTTGTTTCCCTGTTAAATGTTTTTATCACATAAAGATTCCATAGATTATAGTCTTTTTTTTTCATATTCTCCAAGAAAAATTTCCATTGAAAAAACTGTCTCGGATATAATGTCACAAACTGTTTCTTTTTAAATAAAAATAAATGGTCTTACCTCATATGCTTTTACATACAGAGGAGCTTTTAAATTGTCCCAGACTTCATACCTGTCTTTATCTTCTTTACTTTGAATCCTAACCACATACTTCTGTTTTTCATTTTCTTCTGCCTTCTTTTCTGCTACTCCACTTTTGCCTTAATTTACTTTCTCTGCATATGTTTTCTTTTCCATCTCACCACTATTCATCAAGATTGAATCTGCATCCTTCTTTTGTATTTTCTCTATAATGTCCCCCCCCCAGGAAACATCTCCTTTATTTTCTGGCTCACGCTGCACCATTTCTTCAAGTGAATCATCCCACAACTCTCCTAACTGGATGATTGTAATTATACATCCTTCATTTGTTGACTCATCTGTATCAAATAGGTTTCTTTGAAACATTTCCTCAGAATGCTGCACACATTTTCCAGTCTCGATATTTGCTTTCTCCTTCATTTCCCTCATCACTCCATCATCTTGTTCACTCTCCTTCTGCCTCCCTTTCTCCAGGCCACCTCTACACCTGGTATGGAAATAGGAAATGCTCCTCCAAAATTGGTTCCACTCACAACAATGAAGAGTATTTTTTATTCTAAATCATAATTCATATTTACAAATATTATTTGCCTATTTACAATATTTACAACTCTTAAATTTATATTAATGTCCTGCTATAGATTAATTACTGTCCCCACCTTTCTTCTACAACCAAAAATATATATATTTTAATATTTTTGCCAGTACCCATCTGCCGTTATATTTAATTTAATTCAGTCTTTCATTCCAAATTATCCCTGAAACATGAAATGTTATTCTGTCCACACTTTTCATCTCTTATTGCTTGTTCATGCCATAATATCAAAATTATTTCATGTCCACAGTTATTTGTTCAGCTTTTATAACATTCCCCGATATATTATTTTTTACATAATTCATTACTTCTAAAAATTTCAAAAACATGTATTCTGTAGTTTTACATTCCTTACAATTATTACATATTCTATTTTCTTTGCTTTTATAGGGCATATTTGCCTTAATCAGCAATTTGCCTATCAATCTCCACAGAAAGTCTTTGCACTCATGTAGCCTTTTATGCTATTTATACCTCATTAATACGGCTTTCTTTTTATTTCTTTCTAAATTACTCCACAAATCAATAAAAATTGTGTCCTCATGATATTCAAATACCACTCTTTTCTGGTTTTCACAGTCATATCCATTCTCAACTTCCATAATATAATCTTATTTTGATATTCTTTTGTTTCCTCAAAAATTACGTATTTTGATATTTTTCCTATTTTCATTTCCCCAAAATATTTTTATATTTACATGTAAACACCATTCCAATTACACTTTCTTTAGTAATACATTATAAAGTTTTATACAAATTCAAAGATGTCACATATACAATTGGGTTTATTAAATCCAGTCTTCCTTTTCGTCTTTCATATATATTATCCCCCTCTTGACTGGGTTCAATTTAGAACCCCCATATGAAAGAAAACAATATTTCTATCAATTTGTTCTCATATTTTGTAGGAATTATGTATATATTAACTACATATGCAGTTTTAACAGTATAGTAGTATAAATCAAATGTGCCTTTTTTTATACAAAAAAAACTAAAAGTTTTCCAAAAAGTAGTAATCTCCTTTATTTCTCCAAATAATCTTTTCCATTGATTATTTTTATATTCATTCTTTCTAAATATTACACCTAAAATATAATCAGTTTCTGTTTCTAATTCATTCCTACCGTAAGTCCAGTGATTATTCTACCATATATGTAACTTATATCACATCTAATTATCTCATACACCACTTTAATGTCACATCCATTCTTCCTATTTTGTCTTAGGTTACAATTAAAATCATCTACTAATATAATATTCATATTTACACCTGCATAATTCAAAAATATTTTAAGCATTGTTTCTCTGTCTTTTCTTGTAACATATGCATATATATCTATGATTCTGAAAATGTTATTTTTCCATCTAATATCCAGTACAGTTATACATCCTATTTCAACAATGGACACATCTAATATTTTAATATTTTAATATCATCTTGACATAATATACATATGCCAGAACATGTTTCTTTTCCCATATTCCAACTGATAGTTCCATTCTATAACTTTTCTATTTGAATCATATCATCTTCTGTTAAAAGTCTAATATCCTCTAATATTATTATATTCACATTCAATGTTGTACACCATTCCAATATGCCTATCCTTCTTTTAATGTTTTCATACTATTAATATTCAATGCTAACATCTTTGTTTTCTTATGATGAAGTTGTTATACTTTTATCACATCTTTTAACTTCTAACATTTTCTTACATAATTTCCTTTCATCCTTTGAATTTCTTGCTTTTTTTTGTGAATATACTTTTAATTTTCCTTTTTCTTTCTTTTACTCTTTTCCTCCTTCTATTTGCTAATTTCCATCTTCTTTCTCACTTGTCTATTAACCTTACCTTTATTTTCTTTTTCTACATTGTCTTCTACCTTGTCATTTAATTCACTATGTATTGTGAATGTATTTTACCACAAAAGAAACCTGTTCTTGACTGACCCTTATACTTTATGTAACCCATTCACATATATTACACTTGGAATGTGAATTACATTATCATTTATGATTTTTAAAATGACACCAATGGCACCACATTCCCAACCCCCACTCCATAGTCCACTTTCATCATAAACCTTTGTTGTATCAACAACATCATTACAATCAGTTAATAAATATTGCCTCAATTCACTGGCTTTAGTTTCAGTCCTGAATTGCACCATTATTTTTTTGTTTGTCTAAAGAAAGCACGTATGACATATTCAGACCATGAACTATTTGTTTTTGTTGTTCATATCTTCCTAAGAAATTTTTCATAGCCTGTCCAGTTTCAAATATTATATATATATATATATATATATATATATATATATATATATATATATGGGTCTCCTTCTAATGCCAGCACCGATTCACGACAGGAAATAGCCGACGCCAGAAACCCGACAACGCAGTTGACTGACACGCTGGAATCCCGACAGACGGAAGACCGACAAGGGGAATGTGTAAGCGCGACCTGGTAAGTATGCGATAGTGAGGATTTAGGAGTAGGGAGCGGACAGGTAAGTGTGCAATACTCAGGGATGTAGGGTTAGGGTGTGTGATAGGTGAGTGTGCGGTAGTGTCGAGCTTGGGGTTTGGGGTGTGTAAGTGAGTTAGGGTTAGGGTGCAGGTAGGGAGAGTGCGGTAGTGTCGGAGCTTGGGGTTTGGGGTGTGTAAGTGAGTTAGGGTTAGGTGCAGGTAGTAGTGTCGGAGCTTGGGGTTTGGGGTGTGTAAGTGAGTTAGGTTAGGGTGCAGGTAGTAGTGTCGGACCTTAGGGTTAGGGTTTGGGTTAGGGCTAGTGGATATGTGTTGTAGTGTACTGTGTTGTTGACGTAGTGTGTCGGTGTTATGGTGTTCGTGTTTCGTTGTCGGGTTTGTGTGTTGTCGGGTTTCTGGCGTCGGTTATTTCTGTCTGTCGGTCGGCGTTCAGGCATTAGAAGTAGACCCATATATATATATATATATTATATCTCTTTATTAATTAGAATAAATGCTCTTACTTCTTTGGGTGTCACTCCTAATGGTGCAATTACTGAGTCCCAGATGTCATACCTGTTCAGTCCTTGCTCCTTTTTATTGCTTATACGTACGGTAAACTTCTTCCTGGTTTCTTTTACTTGTTCTTTCCTTTTTCTCCTTGTCTTACAGTTTGTGCATACAGTGTCTTTTCTGGCTCCTTTTGCTTTTCTCCTTTTGACTCTTTCTCAATCTTCTCCATTATCTTGCTCCAAGAAACCATTGTTTCATTTTCATGTTCACTTTGGTTAATCATGTCAACCAAATAATCATCCCTCAACACTCTGGAATGAGGGGTTGTAATAATACATCCATCCTGCTACTCCATTTTGCCTTCAAATAACCTGTTTTGAAACCAATCCTCTGAATTGGGTCCCACCATCTCCAATGTGTCAATCTGGTCTGTTCTCTCCTTTTTGTCTGATATGGACTCACACTCTACCATCGCAACATTAACATTTCCTTTTGGCAGCGATTCTGCCAACTCTATATTCTTTTCAACAACAACTTTAACATTAGTGCTATCAGTGCAATGGGTTACATCCTCCATGGCTCTTTTTGTGATTAGAAAAAATTGAGATATAGGTGGAGTCGTATTTTCAGGAACATGTAAAGAGAAATAAGTATGCATGCTCTTTTCAAGCCTATTATTAGTTCCATAAGATAAAAATACTACTCCTAGTACATTTTGTAACATTTGTGCCCTTACATGCCTTTATAAATAAATCTGCATTCCTTAGAATAGTGTAAATAAAGTGACTGCATACCTTTCTGTGATGTAGTCTCGAGGTATTTCAAATAAACTTGCATGCTAATAATAATAATGATAATTGGGCAGCAGGAGCGACCCACCTTTCCTGTCACAAACAGTGAAGTTGCAGCTTCCAAACTATACTTCTTGTCTGCCGTATATTATGAGATATGTTGTTCATTTTAGCTTTCAAATACCCTTTGTACTATAAAAAATAGTGATTTTACTGACTGCCCAAATATATTTTAAAGTTTAACTTCATAATAATTTACGATGCTCTGCAATCCACATAAACTGTAAAGTGAAGTGCAAGTGATTATACAGTATTTAGTAGTTTCTGTCTGAAGTTTTATCATGTATCACACATTTTACCCACTTGTCAGGTTCATGCCATACTTACCAGAGGCTTTTTTGTATTGTATTTCTTTACCAAAAATCCCAGGTAACTCTGTATTTATATTGTTATATCTTCACGAAATATGTATTTAGTTGAGAAAGGAAGTAAAGAAACACAGTGTTAGAAATGTTATGGGTGTGTTTTAGTATTTCAGAAAAATGCAGTTTCAGGGTGTTGTTTATACATCTCAACTGTCTAGATTTTCATAGAATGTCCAGATTTTTCTGGGGATTGAATTCATTAAATGACAGACATTTGAGTTTCGGTCCTTCAGAAAAAGCACAGTAATACAACACCTTTTAATCAATTGACTTTCTAAGTAACAGAACAGACCAGGATTCAAAGAGATGAGCCATATTTCTGTGCAAGGCTTGTGCGGCTAAGCAGCACTGAGCAGTAATGAATATCCACATGAAAACATGCAGTGCTTAATGCCAGATAGCTGCACTCATGGCTATGAGCTAGGCAGCAAGTATGCAAGTGGACTTAGACATGCACTAGAGCTGAACAGGGAGACAAAGCCACCTGTTGTAATGTATCCTCAAACACCCAGGGAAGAGTCCACCGGGCAGCCATGCACTATTCGTCATGATCTAACAGACATGGTTGGTCAACAGCCACACTCCCTAACAGGCATTATCGATGTTGCTTTAATACTTGCGGCAGGTCATCTTTTTTGGCATGGCTGAAATTGTCTGTTCTCTTCTGTTCACCTCATCCTCCAGACATGCAGACTTGTGAGTACATGACACAGAGCTTTAAAATGTGTATAGTTGAAACAGGTGTAATACAGATAAAGGGATGATGTAGTTATACTTTATTGTAGCTAAAGGGATAGCTACTGAGTTATGCCCTATAACAACTGTAGTAACAGCTATGGGAGTATAGAAAACAGATGTATATATCAGTGGGTATGTACTGACGTATGCAGGCTTCATATTGCAAAGAATTGGGGTCACCATAGTAATCACCACTGTTGTTGCCCTACTGTTGTAAAGTGAACGGACATACACATAGGTATAAGACTGCTGATACCACTAGAATAGGGCAACACATACATCAGGCAGGCCATAACAGTGGGTCTATATTATATATTCGAAGTCTCAAAACTTCAAACCTCATATGTTTGACAACATATGAGCGAAGTTTGAAACATCGAAAATATAATAAAAAATTTAAAAAAAACTTACCTCAATGCTCTGATCAGGGGAGCAAGCTCCCCTGCACCTCCCACACCCCCCTAGGTAAATATACCAACTCCGAGATCGCACTTTAGTGCAGAAAAGGGAAATTTTCCCATTCTGTGCCGTATGGAGCTGTTGCTTTTCACCTTCAAACTTTTTAAAGTTTGGTCATATGGTGTCGACCACATGACATTCGAACTTTAAAAAGTTTGAATAATTAATAGGGACTCATAACAGTGGTGCACAAGTAGTAGGCTGACAGAGCCTGAGGAGTTAGTGTTCATGATGAAAATACCATGGGGAATGCAATAACAAGTTAAAACTGTGTTGTAAACATTTTACAGACATGATTGTTACATTGTACAAAGACAAATGCACACCCCACAGCAACTGAAAGGTCACTTGTGGGGATACAACTGGGAGCAGCAGGCTGACATAGCCGGAGGAGTTAGTCTCCTTGCTGGGGACACTAGTTATGGGGAGTGGACACTGACATTGCAACTGGACATGTCTCAGTAGGTGATGCAACAGGTTAATACCTTTTACAGCAGATTTCTGTACAGTAGCACTGCACATACACATTGTGAGCTGACCAGAATTACTGTTGGCTATGTATTGCATTAGGTACATCAGATATCCAAACATGTCATGATAGCAGCAGAAGTAAGTGTGTGTGGTACCTCTTACATGGGCACACATTAGTGTGCATACACAGGGACGTGGTTGTGGCAGAGGTACACCATACTTATTCCGGTGAATCCTTTGTTATGTGTTTATAGTGCAAGGGAATGGTACAATGATACCTTCAAAGGCTGAGGCATGCCAACAGGCAGGTAATGTAAAAACTCACCATTTCCAGTAGGGTAGGGGTCTTCAATGGCATTTACCACCAGAGATACTTTCTCATGTCCACCTTGGACCCATAGCACTGGTACACCTTCTCCACCTTTTCAGCTCCTTCAGCACATTTATTTTTGCATTACAAATTTAATCTACACCAGAGTTCAATGCAGAATCACCTTCTCATGCTGCCTCCCCTAGGACATCAAGTTTCCAAACTGCTTTTCAAACTTGGATCATTTGGGCTGTAGTTAGGTCTTTATCCCTGTATGCCACCATTGAGGCATGTAGCTATGATTTTTTCAAAGTTTACACCAGATCTGATGGTAGAAAGTAAGGGGACAACAAATGCAATGAAAAAAGAAACTTCCAGACTTTTCCCTACTATATACTGTTATGAACCATCTAATTGTGAGATGTAACACTATTCTCCTGATATTTATTAAGTATATTCATAAGGATGGGATTAATCAATGAAGAAGAAACTTTTTTCAGTGTCTTACAGATAAATGAGAAGAAGCTTACTCTATAATGAAAAGCAAGAACATGTGAAAGAATATTTTGTGAATATAGTTTCATATATTTTCAGAACAGATCTTAGAACTGGCTAGCTGTCTCCTCAGACCCTTATTACATAGCATATAACATGCTAGGCACATTCTTTAGGCTGTGGCTGGATCATACCAATGTGCCTCCCGTTCATGTCCAGGCACTGGAAGCAGGCTTTGACTAGACCATCCACATGCTCTGTGACATTGTGTGTTTGTGTGTCTGTATGGTGTTGTACTGCAGTGCAGCTATGGCTCTATATGTTCTTTGCAGTTGTCATAAACCAAGGCTCCAGCAGGTATCCAGGGGTTTCTTCATATTGTCACCTGCAAAAGGACATACACATTTGAAGGGTTACTACATATGAATACACTATGGATATGTGCCTGCATTTACCAACTTTATGTGGAATTTTATTATGAACAAAGTGATGATACAGCTGAGTTGTCTGTCCAATATGTGAGCTGTGCAAACTCCTGAGAGCTGTGAATGGACTGCAAATGGATAGAATTCAGAATACTTTACACATAGAAGTAAAAAGTGGTAAGAACAGTTAAGCTCTTTAAAAGATTAGTGTGCATTGCATTTTAATATTTAGCTAATGGACAGAGTTCATAGGTACGTATTAGGCTAGTTGCCCTTGTGGTTCATTTTAAACTGAGCCAATTTCCCTTTTAAAGGTTAGAATTAAACTCTGTACCTTGTGTACACGAGGCAAGCACCTTAACCATTATATCAGCTGCTAACCTCTATACCAACCCAATGACAAAGAGACCAATAAATATCAGGTGTTAAATGAAACTTTTATTATTAAGCATTAAGTCATAATTGAAATGCAGCAGCATTTACAAAAATAGTTAGGAACTCCAAGATTCCTTGCTCTGTTTACATATCTTTCTTTACATTCAAGTAGCAGTGATGTTTCAGGTTAATGAACTTTTGTATTGCTATTGTTATAAAATGCAGATACGTCTGTGTGTCATTTGTCCTGAGGAAGCCTCTGGTGTAGAAGAAATCTTGACTGTAAAATTTTTGAATTTTAATTTTGGATGTTTTTAGCTACTGTTATGTTTTCATTTTAAATTTGCATGTAGTTGCTGTCTTAAGATTGCCATTAGTAGACTTTTTTTTGTCATTAGTGGAATTCCATTTTGATTAAAGATGCACTCAGCAATAAATGTTGGGTATGTGGTCCTGGCATTGGGCTCACTCTCTGATACTTTGTGTATGTACATTTCCCTTCACTGTTCAATGACAATGTTAGTGAGTAGAATGCTGTAGTTATCACCAAATAAATGTGAAGCATTCCGATAAAAAGTACAAGACAGGATAAAAGAAATCAATATAAATAGCTTCTTGAAATATAGGTTAATCAATGATGTTACTCCCATTCTGGATCTCTTTTTGGAAGTTTATTAAAAAATAACAGTATGTTATCAAGTAATAGCACATGCAGAATTTATCAGCATACAGCTGTCATCAAAACACACCCCAAGTGTAAAATGCTGTTTAATGAATTAATTGAAGATAGTTAACTTCTAAATCCTGAGTAAGTTAATACTTGGGCAGGCACTTCAAAATGTCTGTGAGAGTGGGTTCCTAAGTTAAGTGAGCCCTCTTTTTGTTCATATTTTGGGATATGGGCATCTTACGAGCCCTTTCATTTTAAAATCTGAAATAAAAGAATTTTGAACTGCTGATAACCAGTTTCTAGCAGTAACAATGTCATTCCATAATATTTAAGCAATTTTGTTTGTTTAATCAATGGTAAAATATTATAAAGATGCACTGTGGTCTAAATTGATCCCTGTTATGGAGAAATATACTCACACTCACATTACTTTATCTCCATAATTTATGAGACATAAACTTGAGTAGGGGTCATTAGAGGTCAAAATGGTATGAACTAATAGATTATATGGAAGATACTAACAAGCAACATCATTTTGATAGCAAGATCAAATAAAAGATGGCAGTATTTGGCTTTAGTCGGTATGCAGCTGTTTCTGTACAATTAGAATTTTATTGTTTAACATTCTCTTGGCTATTGGTTGACCAAATGATAGGATCTATTAACTTTGCTACCAATGATGGTATTTCTAGTGTTCTGAAGTCCCTAAAATCTATTTTTTTATGATATGGGTGTACTTACTTTAGCGGAGTAGTGTGAATGATCATCAAGCCGCTGTGGTGCAGCGGTAGCATTGTTGCCTCACAGCAAGAGGTTCTCCCGTTTGATTCTTGGCTGGACTGCCTTCTGTGTGGAGTCTGCATGTCCTCCCTGTGGTCAAGTGGCGTTCAAAAGACATGCGTGAATGGGCGTGCCTTCTTTGAAGGTTGGGCATTGGGCTGGCACCTCGGCACCGTAAAAATCAACTGCCAGTCATTAGCAGACCGGAGTTCCGCTGTGGAGACCCCTAACCGGGAAAAGCCGAAAGAAGAAGAAGAACAACAACAACAACAAAGTTTGAATGATCATCATATACAGGTGATTGGGCACCAGGTATGCTGTGTGAAAAAAATTGCTGAAAAGTACCTTTTACCTGACTGCTTGAATGGGCTTCTGTTTTGCTGTCTGTTAGACCAAGATGCCTTTTTACTTCACTGCAATTACTTTAATACAGCTTGGGCTGTACGTATTAAATATGCACACTTATAATAGCTTACATTTCACTGTGGTGGTGGTGCTGTGGTAGCGTTGTTGCCTCACAGTAAGACGTTGTCCTGTTTGATTCTCAGCTAGAGCGTCTTCTGTGTGGAGACATGCGTGAATGGGCGTACCTTCGTTGAAGGTTGTGCATCAGGGCTGACAACTCAGCATGTAAAAATCTACTGCCAATCATTAGTGGACCGGAGTTCCACTGTGGTGACCCCTAACCGGGAAAAGCTGAAAGATACAACAACATAATAGCTTACATTTCATTCATTGCAATTTAAAAATGAAATAAGTGCATTTATCATAACAGCTCAGTCACTTCAATGCTAATAATTTTTAATGATTTTTTTATGTCCTGCATATTGTAAAATGTTAATCATGTTGAGAATTCCACCAGCAGAGGTACATCAGCTTTTATTATGCCTTCTATTACATTGCTATCAGCAACTCCAACAAATATAGTTGAATAAATATGCTGTTTTCCTTACCATAATCAGCGTGGGGTGTCAGAAGCAAAGTGGATGAATTAGAAAAGTCCTGTCTGATTTTAAACATGACGTCTGCTGCATCACTGAATCATAGCTTAAACATAGGGCCAGATTCCAAAACAGTTGCTCTCAGTGTAAGTCTGCCCTGATTCCAAAAGACTTTGCTCTCAATGTAAAAGACATACTTCAATGTATGGCCTATCTATAAACAAGCTTACGCCTGAGGCCAGATTCCAAAAGAGCTGCCCTCAGTTTAAGTAGTGTGTTACAGTGACAGCAAGTGTTTTGTAATGAGACCCATAGTGTCTTGCATCATGAAGTGCTAACATCAACATTTACAATATCATTCCACAAAAAAACTCTTCTTATTCACAGTACTTGTTTTTTTTTTTTTTTGGGGGGGGTAATGTCATTTGTCATAAGATGCGTCAATAATAAGTCAGGACTTGCACCTGATGTTCTTCTCAGGCTATCCAGCTGGGTCTCTGGATATATTAAAACCAAGGTACTCCTACTTGGTGACTTTAATATGGATTGGAAATGACAATTTAATAATCCTAGCAAAGTGCCATCTCAAACTGAAGGCCTTCCACAAACAATACCCCTTACCACAATGCAGATTCAGTGCCTCAAAGAGGAAAGAGTATCCTAGACTTGGCCATGACCACATGCATTCAGCTGGAGTTCTCTCAGACACATTTAGTGACATTTTCATTATATATTGTCTCTGGGCTATGAAATAAAATATGCCTTCTTTATACGAGTATCTCCTGGCTTCTGTCTTGAGACCAGACTCCTGTGTAAATTTCCAGACCTAGCAGACATTGGCTGGACTCTAGTTAAGACCCTTAATAGCACAGATGATTCTTTAGATTTTGTCTCTGGTATCAGGGTATATCCAACTGTGCTGGATAGACATGCCTCATTAAAAAGCTAAGGGTCCATAGCAAATCATCCATCTGGATAACGCTAGACTTAAAGTCTCCTTTGTCCAAAGAAACAGTAAATAGCTGAAGAACTTATAGGTTGGAACCACTGGCACAAGCTCCCCATGGAAGGCATAGAAACTTGTTCAAGGCAGCTGTTTGTGCTTCATGAAGTAAATGCCTGCAATAATTTCAGGCATGCATTGTGTTGACACACAAATCCTTCTGGAAAGAGGTAACATTCTTCTTAAGGGGACCTTACACAAAACTGCAACCTGAATATTATTCTGAAGATTGATAGCATTGCTGATATTTTTTCATGATAACTGTCATATCATATGTCCCTTGCAACAAGCATCTCCAGGGAGAGTAATTTTGCTTTGAAGTCATTCTTGTGTTCCATTTTGAAAATGTACATTGGTACATGATGAATAATTCTCACAATATATTAGACTTGTGGCTCTGCAGGGGGTGATAATTAATCTCATTTTCCAAAGCTGGGTTATAGTGAGGTGTCTACACCGGTTTACTATCAAAAGGATGAAAATCACATCCACGAACGGTGATTTCCACGACAAATAACGTTGACTCATGAATATGAAGTAGGTTGTATGATTGACGCAGCAACGTCGACAAATTCTGTTGACCTTAAGGTGGAACTCTCCCATTGACATACATGCTGTAACTCCCTGCCCGTGTACGTCCTTCTAAATAGATGTACAAATGAACGTCGACATTCCGACAGTCGCTCCTACCATGGTCGAGTAGGTGGCTGTTGAGCATGTTACTGTTGACCTTTTGATGGTAAACGGTCTACACCTATGTGGCTGCTTATAAGCAGAACTTTAAAGGATGAAGTTGACCCCAGGAAAACTTCCTATTCAGTTCTTCAGTAGAAGAGTTGGGACAAAGGTAAGGTTTCAGATTTCTATTCTATTTCCATATGTAGTCCCATAGCTAAAATAAAAAAAAAAAAAAAAAAAAATTGTGCATGCAGGGGTAGCAAACCACCTGCAAGGCCAGGAGCTCCTATTCACTACACAGCAGTATGAATTACATCAAGGGCATGGTGATGAAATTACTCTGTTTTAGCATCCAAAGCACATCCTGTCAGTTGTGGGCAGAAAACAATGCGCTGTGATACTTTTCCTGAATTTTACTAAAATCTTGGATGCCATTTCACATCTTTGCTTCTAATGAGACTCAAGCAATTTGATTCCAGTCATTTGCCTAGACAGCTATTTTGTTGATACCTATGTGTGCAAAATGTTAAAAAATACATTGGCCACACATCGAACAGTGGTCTGTGTGTATATGTGCGTGCCCCTCAAGGCTACTTTTGTTTCTCTTTTTCTATATGACAAATGACAAAACTATGACAACCTGCCCCTCATGTAATAGGCAGTTGTCAGTACACTCTTATGCTCTGATATAAGTATCTCACAATCAGCTTACAAGCTACAAACGTTCTCCCTCCGAGCTGACCTGTGGGCCCCTATGGCTTAATGAAACTAAAAAACTCTATACCCAGGACCATGCTATTGGACATATAGAATATACTGGAGTTGATTTCTGGTCTCCTGCAGATTAACAGTAAAACTAGAGCTATAGCTGAGATAGCATAAAAGTTCAAGTATGTGGTGTTTCTGCTTGACAATTTGCTGATTTACACAAAGCTGGTTTCAGCACCAGTCAAAAAGAGCATGTTAAACAAAGACTTTTCTATTTTTTAAATAATTCCCTGATCTCTTCTGTTTGGCTGCTGTAACCAGGGCTATACTACTCAGGTTTGGACAGCCTTTCATCTGTTTATAATAGAGTCACAAGACATGCTCTTGAGACGCCAAAGGAAACATGTTTGACTGGATGCCATTTCTGAAAAAAGCTGACGTCATTAGCTCTGTATTTAATTATTTACTGATTTATTTTGTTTGATAACATGATAAGTGATCTGGCCCAAAAGGATACTTTTCAACTACAATCCAGACAACAAGCAACAGTATAACAGATGTAAAGGATTACAAAATTCTGATTAGGCGTAAGGAATTATAAATAGTGAATAATTAGCATATTAAAGGATGTGTACATAAATGATATAGAAAATTATCAGTGTATAAATGCAGAAATTAAACTGAGGCAGAATAAAAAAAAAATCCAGACCAGACGTGAGACTTAATGTTTCACAGAAATGTATTGTGATTCCATATTCTGTCATGTAAAACATATCCTTCCATATCAGTTTGAAAAAATAACATTAACTCTTTAACTGATGACCATGCGTTAAAAAGATTTTATATTAAGAATTCAGATAATCTATTAAAAACTCTTCCTAACTTAAAAAAATATATACTCTGATGCAGTCATTTAAACTTGTTGGCTGGGCAATGTTCAATCACACCTGCTATACATACTTATTTCTCTTCAAAAAAAGTGTTTCATTCCAATCCTGTTGTAAACTGTCTATCACAACAAAAGGAATTTCTTGAATCTCATAAAATATGCCTACAGTTCCCTGTCACCCTCTTAAGTAACAAACAAGCACAGAATAACATCCGAGAGCCTCAACATACAAGAGTGGCCAACATGCAACTCAGAGTTGCTTCTAGTAAGGAAAAGGCACTGGGGTAGAATCAATGATTGCAAAGTAATCCCCAGTGAAACAGTCGGCCCACAGCATAAACCACTGTTTGCCACAATCAGCTGCAAGCAGTGGTTAGAGAAGGCTCTAAAGTCAACAGACACCAGGCTGAAGATCTGGAAGTTGACTGAAGAGAGAGTACAACAGTTCAAGGAATAACTCAGGGCTGTAGCACCTCAAGAAGAGGAGGAAATAGGTGGAGCTGAAGAAGAATGGCAGCGCCTCAAAACAACATGTGTGAGGACAACAGAACAGATATGTAGCCGAGCCAGGTATGGAAATAAGGTACATAAGGAAAGCTGGTGGTGGAATGCAGAAGTCCAGGAAGTCATCAAAAGAAAGAAGGAGTGCAGAAAAAGGTGGGATAGAAAAGATCGACCAGGTTAGGAAGGAATACTGGTTAACTAACAAAGAAGCTAATAAAGCAGTTGCAATAGCAAAAAATAGGGCATCAGAAGCACTAAACTAGCATCTGGAAAGTGACTCAGTAGGTGGCACAAAGAAACTATATCAGGTTGCAAGGCAAAGGCAGAAAGATAAAGAAGATAGTCAGACACCTTCATAAGGGATGCCAGCAATAACCTGCCCACCGATCCACAGGACATCAAAGGCAGATGGAAGGAGTATTTCCAGCAGCTTCTGAATGAAGAAAACCCCACAGAAGCTGTAGTGCCCCAGAAACAGCCTACAACGAGAGAAGAAGAAGATGAACCCACCCTAGATACAGTAAGGAAAATGAAGTCAGGGAAAGCAACAGGCTCAGGTGAGGTCTTGAGACCAGACTCCTGTGTAAATTTCCAGACCTAGCAGACATTGGCTGGACTCTAGTTAAGACCCTTAATAGCACAGATGATTCTTTAGATTTTGTCTCAGGTATCAGGGTATATCCAACTGTGCTGGATAGATATGCCTCACTAAAAAGCTAAGGGTCCATGCCAGTGTACAAGAATAAAGGGGACATCCACAACTGTGGGCAGTACGGATGCATCAAACTCCTGCCACATTGCATGAAAGTTCTGGACAGGGTATTTGATAAATGGATATGCAGTGTAGCAGAATGTAAGATGGGAGATGAACAGTTCAGATTCAGATCAGGATGCAGCACAACTGACATGAAGCTTGCAGTGAGAAAAATAATTGAGAAAAAGCTAGAGATGAGGAAAGAGTCCAAATGGACATTCCTAAAATTGGAGAAAGCATATGCCAAGGTCCCAAGAAAGCTGATTTGGGAAGTACTATGGTAGTTCAATGTCCCAAAACCATTGGTAGAATTAGTGCAGGCTATGTACAAGGGCCCAATGACTCAAGTAAGAACAGTGTTTGATCTCACAGCAGGGTTCCAGTGGTAGTGGGTGTGCACCACAATTCAGCTGCCCACTGCTGTTCATACAGGTAATGGACTACATTAGCAAACAGTCTGGAGGGGATAGATTAACAACGTTCCTGTATGCAGACAATGTGGCATTACAGGCAGACTCTGAGCAAGAATTTCAGCAAAGGATAGGGGAATGGAATACAAAAGTGAAGGCACATGGGATGAAACCAAGTACAAGTAAGAGAGTGGTAATGGCAGCAAACTGGAGAAATCAGTAGAAGCTGAGAACTGAGATAATAGGGAAGTTAGTGGAACAGGTTAACAGCTTCAAGTATCTGGGAGGGGTGGTTAAGGGAAGGGAAGTCTGAATGAAGAGGTCATAGCTAAAATCAGAGGGGCTGCAGCCAACTGACATAGAGTCGCAGGTGTAGTGATTGACAGAATGCCAAAGAAGTTGAAAAGTAAGGTGTACAAGACACTGGTGTGACCAGTACCACTGTATAGTACATAAACCTGTCACTAAAGGCAGAGCAGATGAGGAAGCTAGAGGTGATGGAAATGAAGTGCCTGAGAAGGGTGGTAGGACCATACTGTGGGACAGATGAAGAAATCAGGACATAAGAGCAAAAGCCAAAGTAGCTCCAATTGCTTAAAAAAAGAAAGAGAACAGATTACAGTGGTTCAGGCACATGTGCAGAAAAGCAGAAGACAATCTGGTGAAGAAAATTTGGGACAGACAGGAAGAAGGTAAGAGGATACTTGGATGTTCAGCAAAGAGGTGGATGGATTGTGGGAGAGCAGATCTGTGACAGTCAGGCATGAGTGTCAAAGAAGGCAGGAGTGTGGCACTGAAATCGAGAGAGATGGTAACAGTTAACATGAAACCTGACCCCATGTTGAAAATGGGAAAAAGGGTCTGATGATGATGATCATCATCATCATCCTCAACATATATTTAAAAAATCCTTACTGTACCAACTTCTCAGTCAGAGCAGTGGGCTAGTGCTAAGGGATACTGTGACAAGGATGCAAAGACCATTACACTTATGTCTACTTTTTGTTGCATTAAAATGTTCATTAATACACTGTAACAGTTCCTTGTGTTTTTTCTTACCAAGTGTTACAGCTGAGAGAATCTGAATCACTCTTCTCTACCATGACTGCAGAGCAATACTTTCTGCAGTCGTTAATTGTCGTGGTGGCTGCATTGTGTTAGCATAGGCACCCCATTACTCTCCCATGCACAGTACATACATTCCAAAACACACAACGTATCCCAAACTTGTCCCTGTGTTATCAGAATGTCCCTTATGTCTCCTTTTTCTTGCCGTCATAAATCGTGGATGAATTCAATCAGTCATTAATGCCAGACATTAGAGTTTCACACTTTATATCCTTTAGATAATCCGTGGTAGTTTAAAAGCTGTTATACTAGCAGCTTTGTAAGTTTTCGTATGTCAAACATACATCCATTCCTGATTTCATGCTGCCTGGTGCTATGAGGTTGATAGTGATGCCTACTGTTCCCTGTCCCTCCCCCATTTTTAGTACCAAACTGCTGCAAGTATGGAATAAAAAAACTCATACTGGGCTAACTTCTCAGTCAGAGCAATGGGTTATTGCTAAGGTGTACTGTGTCAAGGATGCAGGGTTCTTCTCCCTTTTAGTGCCCTTAAGGCACACTACTTAATAATATCCCTGGTCTCTGGTGGTTCTCCACATCATGATTATTAACTGCCTTTAAGGCAAGCTGTATACAATATCCCTGGTGTATAGTGTTTCCCCCATTCCCTTTAAGTGTAAGTGCCATTACAGCATGAAAAGTTATCCCTGATGTTTAGTGTTCCCTTCTAACCCATGTAATTAAAAACATCCCTGGTATATAGTGTTTCCCCAACCCAGATAGGTAACAATATCCCTGTTGTCTAGTGTTTCAATGCAACCTATGTAGTAAAAGATATCCCTGGTGTCTAGCATTCACTCTGATTTAATGTAGCAGGCTTTCCTTGTTAGTCTAGGAATGTGTGGAGTTATGACAGCCAACCCCCCACACACACACACCCCTAACCTACCTTCTCCCTAACCCCACCACTACTATTTCTTAAGGTGACACTCATACATGCAGCACTCATACCTCTCAACTGTACAAATTTTCGTAGAATGTCCATATTTTTGCCTCATATTTTTGGTCTGTTTTTCATAAAATTGTGATTTTTCTTGCAAATCATTGGCAAATCATTGAGGGTTGAAGTCAGAAAATAATGACAGACATTTGAGTTTCAGACTTTATACCCTTAAGAAAACTCATGCTAATGCAAAACTTGTAATTTTATCAACTTTCTATGTTTGCAACAGCAATATTTAAAAAGTGTCCCTATTTTGCCCTTTTTCCCCTCATTATTTGTGGCTTTGTTCAGATTTCTTGCTCCAAGAGGTTGAGAGGTATGCACAGCACTTCACATACAAACATTCACATACACCCTAATATTACGTGACCACTAAACTCCCCAGTCTTTACCTCTATCCCATGGATGAGCACAGCCTTTTGGTTGTGTTCATTCCTGTGAGAGACCAGGAGCAGACCTTCTAATTTATGCAGCTGAACAATTCTCTGAATCACTAAGCAGTTTACATGCCTTAACACAGGCAGTTCCAAGGGAAGAGCTTATTGCTAATTAGTATTTGCCTCTCCCTGAGCTTCATTAGCATGTAGTATGGCTGCAGAGACAGCTCACATGTTGTTGCACATCTTCATGTTGCAGGACCATGGTAAGGCTCTGAATAAGAAATGGTAACCATTCTGAATTCTTTTTTTTAAACATTTATTAAGGTTTTTATTATACAATTATTATTTATAAAAAAACAACAGCAAACAAGAAAACAGGGAAACATAACATTTCTGAATTCTGCCCTTGGTGTTACAATCGTATTTGTTTTTTATTCCAAAGCACCTGTCTGTTTGGTTGAAATAAATGAACAGGCCCTCATGACTTCTTTTTGGACTAATGTTTTCTTTCATTATAGATGAGATATAAGTTAAGATTTCTAGAATTTCTTTTAGGCTTGCTTTCTCTTTTTATTACAGACAGACCTTTAAATTCATTATAGGGATTACAACTCATGCTAAAAAGACCATTCTAATATGACATGCCAATTTGTGGTACAGAAACATGTTAGCCATGACAAGTTAAGACCTCTTTATATGGTAAATTGTATGTTTCTTGAACTGCAGGTACTACCGCAATGTTCAGATTGTGGCTGATCTGGACATTGTAATAGTAATCTACTGCTTGTGTAGACACTGGAATTCTGCCAGTACACACACACACACACACACACACACACACACACACACGCACACCAAAGTTCCTGTACCTGTCCCTACCCTATATGCCTTCCTATGGTTCCCCCCATCTCATACTACATTAATGTTATTACTGCATATATCAATTAAGCCCTGGTGGTCTAGTGTATCCTTCTCTCCAATTCCCTTTATAATGTCAGTGCTGTTATAGCACTTTAAAAATATAGCCTGGTGTCCATTGGTTCCCCACATCCCCAATCTCTGTTTCTTTCTATTTCATTTTGTAATTTCCTGATTAAGATGCAGAACAGACCAGAGATGGTTTCTGTCTTCAATTAGGTCTGCTCAGTCTGCATATTAAGCAGGGCAGGATGGAAGGTTCATCATTCAGCATTTGGACTCCTGACCAGGAAGACTATGTTGACGGTTAAGAGACTGCAAGGGAAAAAGACCACCACACTTGAAAAAGAGTGCTGCACCGCTGTTCTGAAACTTGAGGGAGGTGAGCAGAGCTGTGGAGAGAAGAACCTTGGAGGACTTGGAGCAGTGAGACAAGTTACTGGAAATGTACTCTTTACTGAGTTCCTGCAAGAATTGTTCCCAAAATGTCTGAGGTTGTCTTTAAAGTATGAGATTCAGGATTGTATTTCATTTTAAATGTCCCACTCATAGTTAAGTAGATAAGCAAAACAGTAATTGAGCAGAATGCACGCATTTATGCTTAAAATTATTACTAGCCATTTGCTGCTGCAGGAAGTAGAGAAATGGATGGAGAATAAAATGTGAACTGGCAAGTAGCAATAGGAACAGTCAGCAGTAATTCTGTGGCTCTCAGCTTGGCCCATACAGGGGTTGAAACAAGCCCTTTTAGACCATCTAGTTCTCCTAACTTAGCAGGTGCAAATAAATACATATTTTAATTAATAACACAAAGCTACAAACTTTTCTTGGTCCTGTAAGATTCCTCAATTGCCATTTGTCAGTGCCTGATGCTGTATTCTGTTACACTTTTATATAATTGTATATCCTATAGATCATTTTCTT
Organism: Protopterus annectens; assembly: GCF_019279795.1. Classification (NCBI taxonomy): domain Eukaryota; kingdom Metazoa; phylum Chordata; order Ceratodontiformes; family Protopteridae; genus Protopterus; species Protopterus annectens. The sequence continues at coordinate 898,682,337 of NC_056747.1, read as the reverse complement.
ACATTATAGATTTTAACTGCTCAACTCTAACACATTTTAAAATATTAATACTATTAACTTGAGACATTGGTAGAATAAGATGATGTGAATTAATATACATTTTCTGAAGTAAAGCTATCTATAAGTTTAATTATTGTCATTTAAAATGATGCTGTGTCTGTGTAATTCAACATGTGTGGGCATGTGCGTCAGTTTGGTCATTTGAATATGTATATCATATGCTAATTAGTTGTCACTGACTGTGTCTGATTTTAAGGTTCTTTGTCATTGAATTTCTCCTCTGAAGATTGAGAGAGATCTTGGTGCCATTAAAGCACTTCAAGAATAATCCCTGAAATCTAGTGGTTCCCCTATCACATTCATGTTGGGTGGTTGAAGACTACATTTTTGGCCATGTTCAGTACTGGGACATGGTGGTCCACACAGCTGAGCAGTTTCTTAAATCTTTCAATCATGTCAATGCCTTCCTGGAGGCAGTTGCAGGGAGAGTCACATGGCTAATTAGCATACTCCTCACCCCCAGAATGCCTCATTAGCATTCAGCATAGCCGTGAAGCCAACGCTTTTGGTGCAGTACATCTTTGTCTTAGAGGACCATGCAGCACTGTGTAAAGATAATTGCTGAATCGAGGAATGGTACCCCAATTTGTTCACCTCTGTGTACACTTTGCAGTAGCTTAATGAATCTGGCCTAATATGTAAGTGAAGATTTCTGGACTTTCTTTGTTTTCTTCATTAGTCATAAGATACATTTTATTAACTATTATTTTTCTCTCATACTATTTGCTAATATCCATTGTGACTGATTTAAATGAAATTTATCCATCATTTTGTTCAAAGTCATTACTATGTTTTCTTCAAAGCAATACACTCAGTATTCTACTTTATTATCTTTTGAAATATTCATATTTTTTATATTGATACTGTCCACAAATTCCAATGTATTAGCTATAGGAATTGTACACCCCCCAACTGCTCAAAATAAGGACATCTAAATAAATAATTTCTAGTATTTTCTATTGTGCTATATTGTTGGACTGTATTTTAGATGTATACTTCACATTTTTATATAATTTAAGAAAACACAGGATGTTATTATTTATAGTTTCCAGTGGATTAATCAGAGAGTTTCTTTTTGTGTTTTCACATATGTATTCATGAATTAATTTCCTTTGATTCATCCATCCAATAAATCAGCATTTTGAATATTGATGCAATTGCATATGATTCAATATCTGGAAATCCATTTCCCCTTTCCCATGTTGTAATATGATTTATGTAAGCTATTTTGGGTTTTCAGAGATACCACAAAAAGAATGGTAGTAATTTGATTTATTTCAAAAACTTTTATCTGTGATTAATGAGGTCTTTAAAATATGTAATATTTTAGGTATTACTACAATTTATATTAACAGTTTTTTTCAAAGGTAAAAAATAAGTTATTCCATTTCTTGACTAATTGACTTACTTTTTCTGTAATACTAAGAGAAATACTCTGCATAATGTTATTTTTGTCAGTAGAAACTTTAATATATGTGTGTGTGTGTGTGTGTGTGTGTGTGTGTGTGTATATAGTGCATATATATATATATATATATATATATATATATATATATATATATATATATATATATATATAGTGCAGTCACTCTCAGTTGAGCCCCAAACACTAAGCCCTTAAGGCAAGCAACCAGACTTTCCAGGCGTGTCATATTAGGAGACTCCATTGTAAGACATGTTAATGCCTGTCTAACTAGGTTGCACAAGGAAGAGATAATGGATAGTTGCTTATCTGGAGCCAGGATCCACTAAATCACACATGAACTCAAGTCACTACACCATAGATACCAGTATGATTCCTTCATATTCCATATAGGTGCACATGATTTGAGATATACCTCCCTGGACTATTTGGACGGTGCAGTGGTGAAGCGGTAGCATTGTCACCTCACAGCAAGAGGTTCTCCAGTTTGATTCTTGGCTCGGGTGCCTTCTGTGTGGAGTCTGCATGGCCTCCTTGCATTTGTGTGGGTTTCCTCCAGGTACTCCAGTTTCCTCCCATGTTACAAAGACATATATTTGAACATTTCTCCCTGGGCCTCTGCTGAAAATTGGCTTTCTTCCAAGTCGGACTTTCCCAGTTAATAAATAAATAATAAATGAACAGAGACATTATGGAGAGCTCAGACTAGTATGAGCCTAGCACTGAGCAGCATATTACCATCACTGTGGTTGATGCCACAACATGAGCAAAAGATGATTTTAACAATTTGCTGTCTTTTTGGTGTCATTCTAAGGGGATTCCGTATTTGCCAGCTTACAAGGACATGGTTAACAGACCATGTTGCTTTGCCAAGAATTTACTGCACCTGTCTCCTCTAGGCTTTCAAATACTGGCTAAAACTTTCTTTACCTCCATAGTGCCTTTTTTAGGTAATGCCAAATTGACAAACCTACCGACATAGCAAAATCAACTCAACTGAACCTCGCTGTGTTACTGCTCAGTGCAAGGAGTGTAACTAAAAAACTACACTCTCACCAAGCCCTTCTTACACTTGAGAATATAGGCATCTGTGCAGTTACCAACACATGGTTTAAAGTAGCAGAGAGTACCTTGGCAGTGCAAGGTTTTAGTGCCTTCCACCGTTTTAGACCAGTAGCTGCAAAGACATGGTCTAAAGGTGGAGGTACCTCAATATGCATCAATTACAGCCATACCTCTAGGGTGGTAATAGGGTGACACACTGATGTTCCTCCATGTGTAGATCACCATAGATAAAATCCTGTACCATATCCTATCCAGTTATAGGTCACCCTCCATCTCCCAAGAAGATCATAACGCATACTCTGACCTACTTGAGACACTCACCATCTACCCTAACTCCCTACTCATGGGAGACATTAATTGCCCCTCTAATAACTGGGAATCCTACATGACCTCAAATCTACAGGCACATAGATTCCTGGACTTTGTAAATACATATACCCATGGCCAAATAGTGAATACTCCCCACTAGAGGCTTCAACGTACTGGGGCCCAAACTCACAAATATGGCACCCTCTATCTCATCCTGCATGATAAGGTCAAACCATAAAGCTCTTGGCTTCAAAATCAATTCTGTCATCCCAGTAAAACTAGTAATGGGAACTATTCTAAGGCAAACTACCTTTTATTATGTGATGGTTTGTCAAAATTGAAGGCCTCTCCAAATCCTGAGAACACAGCAGCCTATGGTGAATTGCTCTTAGAAATTTTGTACCATGTCCATGGCTGCATAGAGGCTACTGAACCTACTGAAAGTAAGCCCATATCTAACCCCAGAAACAAACCTACCTGGTAGCATCCCAAATTAAACAGGATATAAAGCAAAATGAAAAAATATGACAAAAATCAGGAATAGTAATTCCCATAAAGATAAAAACTTTTTATCAAATTAAATAGGCAACTAAGAGGGCTAATTAGGTCAAACAAAGCCAGCACTGAGGTTAAGATAGCCTCACAAGTGAAAGATAACCATAAGACCTTCTTCGGCTCTTCCAGAAACCTCAAGGGCAGCACACAGCAGTGTGCTGAACTGGTGGTTAACGATGCCACATTAACTAAGCCTGGTGATATAGTGAACCTGTTAGCGGACAAATTCATTTCCAACTGTACTCCCTCTCGCTCCCAACCATCACTCCAGAAATACTTTCACATATAATCCCTTCAGCTATAACCTCAGAGCATGTACTAACTGTGTTGGTAAAGCCAAGATACTGGAATGGCAACTGCTTTTCGTGAGATTGGCAATCCAGGACAGGCAGAACAATGGAGAAAGTACTGAGGTAACTGTTCAACAAAACATAATGGATTATAATGATTTAGTTATTTGGGGGCTGGAGAGAAACATCAAATGATGAGTACTGAGCAGAGACACTGATATGCTCAAGCAGTGATCTTGGGTAGACATTTAATTGCATAACAATACAAATTAGTTAAGAAAGGAGGACACTGGTTTTGAGAAGAAATGGAAATACTTTAGACAGGTATGTTGTCTGGGACACTGTTAATTGTGTTTTAGGCTTCACTGTTACAAAAAGTTAGAAGTGTGATACATTTAGGAAGTGAGGCCATTTGTGAAATGACATTTGAAAACTGTGCATTAGCAGAAAAGTTTGTAAGCCTGTATGATGCTAAAGTATTTTTGAGTCCTGGAAAGACTACTTTCTTCATGCAAGAACTTTAATGCAAAGAAATAAAAAAACTGACTGTGCAGTTTAGAGCTGCTGATATTATAGAAATGGACTTAAAATATACTTTGAATGATGTTGTTATGCTGAGTATGAAATCAGAAATATATATGATAACTGAAAAGTTTGTAACAGGGCAAAGAAAGTATGGATTGCATTAACTGTGAAATGATGGAATATTGTTCACACACACACACACACACACACACACACACACACATATATATATATATATATATATATATATATATATATATATATATGTATATCTCAAGTGCAGTCAATGTTGGACAAAGGGGCACTATGAAGTGTTAGGCAGCCGAAACATATTTTTGTGGAGAAGACAATCATTTAGTTGAAGAACGTCCAAAGAAAAGATGTGAGTAATGTGGAAAATGAGTGCATTTAGTTGAAAGTTGTGGGACAAACTTTTCATAATGTAATGAAACAGGCAATTTCTTGTTTGGCTGTCCAATGTTATTAGAACCGAAAGGAATTTTACAAGAGAAACAGCAATAAATATTATTGCTCAGAATGAAAATGGGGAAAGGGTGAGTGAGTGATGAAGAAGAAGGACAAGAGGCGTTAAGTAAGAAGAGGGCGCAGAAAGTGAAGTGGGGGAGCAAGAATGGGTGCACATACATGAACTTCCTACACATAATAAAGATGAAGTGCTACAAATGGATGTAGAGGAAGGAGGGGATAATCTGGAGGAAGAGGGGTCAGTTTAATAGGGGCTACAGTTTGAATGAAAAAAACTGAAATTAGGAAAACTGCAGTGAAAGGGAAATAATATTTTTATCATTCTGACAGTCAGTGTTAATAATGAATAAATGAAGTTAGGAGAATAAGTGAGTGTTTAACTGGTCGCTAAGAAGTAAATGCAAATACTGTGCATTTGCAGGATGTGTCACTAGTATCCTGAACACATAAATATCAGATTCTGGCCTTGTAGGGGGTAGTCTGGATTACAGGTTATAATACTCAGGAAATGAAGCGTTGATGAAAGAATGAAGCTTTAATCTGCTGAATATGGCAATAATTATTCCACAAAGGGTAGCTGATGCAGATATGAGAGGCAGAGAAATTATCACTGTGGTGGATGCTTACAAAAGGGTACAGATGTTAGAAGACTTGTAAAATATGTGACAGTGTTATTAATAGTAGGAGATTTTAACAGTAACATCAGGAAAAGATGGGAAAACAATGCAGGATACAAAAATATGTAGGGATGTGATGTGATTTAGGAACTTATGTTTAGATAAAAATGACAGTTTACTTACAGAAGAGGAGGTGATAGAACAGAAATTGGTTATGCATTATTGCAGGAGGCAAAAAAAGAAAAGAAATGGTGGTGGACTTTTCTAATCATATGGCAAAATGGGCCAGAGCTGGGTAGTGGAAATTATATTAAAGAAGATAAAAGGGTTAAGAAAGTGACAGAAAATATATTAGGTACAGACGTAATGAAAGAAGAAATAAGTTGTGGGGGAAATCATGGGAGCAAGAGGCCATTTTGTAGAAGCTGGATTGAAAGGTGGGTGTTATTTAAGCAGAAATATATAAAGTTTCATATGATAGCAGAATGGAAAGGAAGAGGAATTAAATAAAAGGGTATAGGCAAGTAATTACTACTTTGCACTTTCTACTGTGTGTACAATTTTATATATCAACAATTGTTCTAACTAATTGTATATAGTACTATATCTGTTTTATTCATGTATCTACAATATTTTATTTTGTTAATTATATGTAATAATGTGGAGCTTTTCCCCCTGGGCCTCCACGAAAAATGAGCTCCTCCAGGCCCAGTGGACTTTCCTGGTCAACAAATGCAATAAATAAGTAAATGCAATAAATAAAATTAAAGGGTATGTGGAATTTTTGGAGGTGAGAGAAAAGTTAGGGTAAAGAAGGAGAGAGAGAAAGAGATTTATAAGAGAGAATAAAAAAATAAAACTTTACATACAAGCAAAGATGGATGGTTAAAGGGAAAAGGAAAAATAAGAGATTGGACCTTGATTAGGTAAACGTCTGAAATATGAAGGAAGAAGAAGGGAAATGGTGAGAAATTAAAAGGGAGAAATGGATAAGGGTTGGGAAGGTGTATTACTCAGATTACTTTTCTCCCACTCTTACAGCCACTTTGCTTCCCAATTTATTTGTACCTTATCACTCCTCCAACTCATGCCGTGCTTATTCCTAAACTCTTACTTTCCCTTCTCTCACACCCCCAGCACTAACTGCAGTTCTTCATCTCTTTGTCCATTTATATTCCTGCTCATTTCCATATCTTTTCCTTTTATATGTCTCATCAATTTTAAGCTACATTCTGCCTATCTGCAAATTATTACTAAATTCAAAAAGCACCCCAGTTCGACCATTTCCATGCAGTCATCACGCTATAAATACATTAACTGTTATTGGATGTTAATTTCTCTCTTTTTATGCTAAAATGCTATGTTCATATAAGAAATATTTAAAAAATTTAAAATTCATGTAAATAAGCTCATGTATAGATGTTTTAAACCCAGCAATTATAAATGTACATCATATGTAACTTAAATGTGGAGCTTTTCTCCCTGGGCCTCTGCTGAAAATGGGTTTTACCCAGTCAGGCTTTTCCTGGTCAACAAGGACAAATAAATGTTTGTATCTTTCAGCTTTTCCTGGTTAGGGGTCGCCACAGCAGAACTCCGGTCCACTAATGATTGGTAGTGGATTTTTACATACCGGGTTACCAGCCCTGATGCACAACCTTCAATGAAGGCATGCGCCATTCACGTATGCCTCTACACAGAAGACGCTCTAGCTGAGAATCGAACGGGACAACGTCTTGCTATGAGGCGACAACGCTAAATAAATAAAATAAGTAAATAAGTAGTGAAGAGGTATCTAGAAAAAAAGTATGAGGCATAAATAGATGGAACAGGAGGACTTGGCAGGTAGAAAAAATAACAGAAAAGGGGGAATAAAAAAACTGAAACTGTGATAACAGTAGAAGAGTTGAATAATATATTAAATTTATTTAAATAAAAATTGCTCTGTGGCCCTGGATGGTTTATGGCATTAGTTTTATAATGAATTAGGAAAGAGAAAAATAATCTGCTTGTAATTGTTTTTGTGATTGAAAATAGGTTTGTTGGCTAGTCATTTTACTCTGTTTTCAAGTTGAAATAAAATAAATAAAATAAATAATTAACGGGGATGGGAAATGAAGATGTTAAACTTGCTGTGTGGGCAAGGTTATTTTTAAGAGAAAAGATGAAAAAAGATATTAAGAACTGGAGGCCTACAACATTAAGAAATGAAGACTGCAAAATTCTTATGACACTTATACAAGTGATGTTATCTAAGGTGATATGGCAAATAGTACATAATCAAATACATGCAGCTAAGGAAAAACAAGAGAAAGATATAATGTTGAAAATAAAGGAATGGGTGGATTCCATAGTGAGAGAAGGGGATAGGAAGGTAGCAGTGTATGATGTACGTAACGTGTTTGACAGTCACAAGGAAATGTGAGAGGTATTATGGAGTTATAATCTGAGTGACAACGTAATATATATATTTTAAAAAGCAGTATGCAAACATACACAAATCAGGTCATAGTAATTGAATGGAAAGGAAAAAAGAAATTGCAGAAAGGGGTAAAATACGGTTGCTTTGCAAGTTGAGTATTATTTACTTTAGTATTGAATGCTGTGGTATTTGACAGTGCTAGGAAAGAAAATGCAGCAATTTAGGAGCTAGAGGAATGAGTAAAGATACCTCAGTTTGTGGTATATGCTGATAATTTGTTGGTTATCATGAGGCGTAAAAGATGGATGAAGGAAAGTATATGGCCTCTACAAGATATGCTAAGGGATGTTAGAGTAAATCTAAGTAAAAAGAAAAACAAGGGCTTTGGAATATGACAAAATAGGAATATATTTCACTAATCAGGAGATAAGTGTATTAGGAATGATGTTTGGGTAGCAGGGGAATGAAACAGTCAGAAGAAATTTTGGAAGAATTTAGAATTAGCACTTTGATACCGAAAGCTTTTAACATGTCTTTTAAAACAGGTACACACAATTCATACTTAATGTTAATGAAGTGGAGTTATGTGGGAGAGACTATGCCTTTCCAGCATGTGAAGAAAAAGAGATATTAGAGAGAATATTTTGGATTATGTGGGGCTCAAAACTGAACCCATATAAATGAAGGGTGTTATACTATAACAGAAAAGAAGGTGAGTTTGAGTTAGTAAATATTTTTTTTCTTTTTTTACCTTTATGTTTATATTAGATGGTGATGAAGATGGAAATGAGATGTATTAGGAGAATTGTTGTAGAATAAATAGAAGACATAATGGTTAAGTATTCAGTTAGGAAAAACAAACAAGGTTTTCTAAGTAACAAAATTGATCAATCCAAAAGTAAGCTTTGGTTATGTCATTTGAAAATATGTGTTCAAGAGATAAAAAGAAAGTGTTGGAGAAATTTTATTATGTTTGATTCATGGAACATTTGCTAGAGAGGAAAAAAGAAAGATGTTTATAAAACAGAAGCAGGGTAGGTTAAAAAAAAAACATTTGTAAAACAGAAACAGGATAGGTTAAAAAAAAAGACGTTTATAAAACAGAAGCTGGATAGGTTCAAAGATGTGGAAGTACTTAGTGATGTTCTGTGGAGTTTAATGTTGGGACAAATTTCCTGTAAAGGGTTAAATGAGATGTAAGTAGAAGAATGAAAGGCTATGTAAAATTTATGATTAAGAGGAAATTATGGAGCATGTTTTAATGAACTGCAGGTGGACAAAAGTTTATTGGGAAAATTTTCAATTGTAGACATATGATTGGTTTCAGGAAATAAACATAGACGTGTTATTTAGTGAATATTAAGGAAGCTGCAGGATGCTACAAAGGTGAATTGGTAAAGTAGAATGTATGGAAGTGTAGGTATGAGGAATTATTGTATAACAAATTATGGAACGTTTTGATAGTGGCTGTCAGGATGGGGGATGCAAGTAATAAGAAAAAAGAAAAAGATACTTGCTTTGTTATTCTGTTTAATGTTAGAAATGTATGGAGTATGTTTTGTTAAAAATTCAAATAATGTGAAATATCTGATGTGTAATATGGAATTAGAGTGTGATATAAGTAGTGTTCCATATAAGTAGTGTTCCCTCTTTATGATAAATGCAGTGGGATCTTTTATATCTATCTGATGTAAAAGCTCACCCAGACTTTGCCACAACTTGTTGTGAGGGCAAGGTTAGTTTGCTTTTGCTTTCTAGTATTACTTTACTGCCTTCTTTTATTTTGTACACTGTGATTTGTTTACTTGTATCCTGCTTTTAACTGCATATTAAAACTTGGAAAGAGACCACAGCTGTTTCTCTTGTGAGTCACACAGAAATTAGAACAGGTCAATTAAAGAGTCACACAGAAGTTAGAACAGGTCAATTAAGAATAATTATCTGTGAACTGAGGGGGTGAAGCTAGAAACTAAACCTTGTATTTATGGGGTAAAATAAAACATTTCCAAGCTTTACTGGAAAAGCACACCCAGACTCTGTCTCAACTTGCTGTGCGGGCAAGGTTAGTTTGCTTTTGCTCTCTTAAATTTTGTATTACTTTATTGCCTTCTTCTGTTTTGTATACTGTGATTTGTTTTCTTTACCCTGTGTTTTACTTGTATTCTGCTTTTAATTGCATATTTAAGCTTGTTGTTGTGTTCTTAAAGACAACTGTCTTTCTAGTTGCCTGCCCTTTATGTTAATTTGACCACATATCTTCTTTCCTCTCCCCTTTCACTGGCTATTGTAAACACAAAATTATCATTTTGTGAAATCACTCCTCTTCAACTATTTAAATCTATTGGCCATCCCACTGTATTCCCTAGAACCAGAATACAAAAGTGCCCTCCCCTTTCTCTTTTAAAATTAGTGGCTCTACACTTAGCTAATGCTTAAGTTACCCCCTTTTTCGTATCTAATTACTTAGTGCACACAGCAGTGCTTAGGATATTAACCCATTTTTTCCATCTTACCTTTAAAATCTGCAACATCTATTCCAAGACCACCAACTACTGGAGAGCCCACAATCTGCCTCTCAGTAGTCATCTTGGGATTAGTACTTCTGTTTACTCCTGGTGAGATAAAAAGCACAGGGACATTATTTTCTGGAGATTGCTGATTACCAGAAAGTCTGATAACTGCTTCATAGATGACAGCTTGAAATTTGTGCTGATTATTTGTGGGTGGACAGTGAGTGTCTGTGCTTGACATTCCTGATTGATCTGGTTGCTATTCCAGGTATCTATTAGAAAAGGCTACAACAAGCCTACACACCCTTGCATCATCTAGGTTAAGGCTGTGGATCACCAAACAAGCTGTGGCCTGCTTCTCATCTTGATATTGGTGCTAATGTTTTGCTTCTGGTAAGAGAAGAAACAAAGGAGCATTGTATCCCAGTATAGTGAAGTTGTGGTGAGACCAGCACTAGTTGTAGCCAGGCAATAGTTATTCATGCAACACCCCTCTTTTCATCATTCTTGACAAGATAATTCTTTGTTTTCAGTAAGTACTGCTTGATTTGTTTCTAACGTCAGAATATCTGCCTAAATAGTTCATCCTTAAATTTTCAGAGTCTATGTATTAGTTTCCCTTCAAGTGTTTGGCAGTGCCCTGTACAGACTCAGACACAGGAGTGACATTTTTCCTGTAAAAACATGATTAAAATTTCACCAATACCTAGTTGCACACATGACAACTAGTTTGCAGTGAAAAAGCACTGTCCGCAAAGTTGCAAAGTGGATACTCCTGATATTGCTTTATATTCTCAGTCCAGCCATCTAATCAATAAAAAAGGATCTGTTGCCATGGATATGAACTTTCCCACTATCTCCGTTACCAGCTTGGTGGATAAGGGAATCCTGAGGTAATGTAGAAATTGTTTCATGTTTACTGACAACCAGTTAATTCTCAAACAAACTGATATGGTATGTGAGAGATGTATTTATACAATGTCACTGTAGGCAAAGTTCTCACATAAAAGTACTCCTAATGTCAATAAGGTTGTCAGTAGTACACATGCTGCACCCTTCATACATAATTCAAAGCATATATATAGACCCACATATGCTAAGGCACTTAAATGTAACCTTCCTAAATCCTAAAGACCTCCTATATGATGCACATACAACAAATGCCCTTAGCAGCCCCAAATGCACTCTTTCAAAACAACACCCACATCAACACATACAGCCACATCTCATGGAGCCTCTACTTCTAAGCCCATAGGGCAAGCCACCACAAAATCCAACATTCAGGTCATTGGAGTGAGACACACTGATGTCCCTCTCACCAGGTTGAGTAAGGAGAAAGCCATGGTCAGTTGCTTATCATGGGCTAGGATCAGCCACATTACGCAAGCACACCACAAGTACCAGTATGACTCAGTCATAGTCCATGTAGGATTAAAAGACCTGAGACATACCCACCCAGACTATATGAAGATAGACATCATGGAGCTCTTGGAATATGTGTCTCAAGCTAGCATGAGCCTAGCACTGAGCAGCATTTTACCTTTTCCAAGGATGATGCCACAATACCAACAAAAGATGACTGACTTTAATAATTGGATTAGTTTCTGGTGTCATTCTAAGGGGATGTACTATTTGTCATCTTTCGAATATTAGCTAAAACATTGTCTTCCCTCATAGTGCCATTTTTAGGCAATGCCAAACTGAAAGTACTTCTGACATAGCAAATCAAAGCCAAGAAAATCTAAAGGTATTACTGCTCAGTGGTAGGATGCTAAACAAACAAAAAAAACCCACTCCCTAGAAGCTCTCTTCACACTAGAGAATGCTGACATCTGTGTGGTCATTGAAATATGGTTTAAAGCTGGGGAGAGCACACCAAGAGTGCAAGGGTATAATGCCTTCTATACATTTAGACCAGCTACTACACATACAGGGAGTAAAGGTGGAGGTGTCTCGATTTACATCAAAAATAAATATACTTCAAGGCTGGTCAAACAGGACAATGCACTGGATCTGCTCCATGTTCAAATCACCATAGGCAAAATCCAATACCACTTTCTTGCAAGCTACAGATCTCCCTGTTTGACCCAGGAAACCCATACCATTTAATTAAACTTATTGGAAACACTCATCATCCAACCCAATACCATATTCATGTCTGATTTTAATTACCCCACTTTTAACTGGGAATCCTATACGACACCAAATTTACAGGCACAGAGATTCCTGGATTTTGCATACACAAACTCCCTGGACCAGATTGTCAGTACACTAACTAGGGGTGCAACCATACTGAATCCGGTCCTCATTAATATGGGAGAGTGCTTCACACCCCCTACTGTAATGTCATCTCTGGTAAGGTCAGACTACAAAATGGTCTCCTTTGAAGTAAAAATAAAACCTGGACCACCAACTAAACCTAGAATATTCAGGAACTACTCTAAGGCTAACTGCCTGCTACTTAGTGATAACCTGGCAACATTTCAAGCCCCCATCAATCATGAGAACACTGCTGTCTATGCAGAACTGTTCATAGAAACCCTGTACAAGCATGTTAATAGCTGCATAGAGGCAGCTGTACACACCAGGAAGAATTACAGAACTGATTAAAAAACAAGCCACCCTGGTGGAATCACAAAATCAATAGGCTGCATAACAGAAGGAAGAAAAAGCAAAAATTAGGACGTACAGCACCCAGTAGGATAAAAGCACTCTCATCAAACTAATGAAACAACTAAGAGAATAAATAAAGTCTACCAAATCCAAACTTGAGGTAAATTTGGCCTCCCAGGCCAAGAACAACTACAAGGCATTCTTTAGCTATGTCTGCAACCTCAAATCAGTTCACAGTTGTGTGCAGAGCTCATTGTAAATGGAGCCACCTATACTGAGCCAGAAGATATAGCAAACCTATTGGCCTATAAATTAATTTCCAACATTACCTCTCTCTCCCCCTCAACCTTCCTTCAGGAAGTACCATCAAATACAACTCCCCCAGCTATCACTAGAGAACAGGCCCTTAATGCTCTCTTTAAGGCCATGAGCACTGCATCAGTGGGCCCAGACAATATCCCAGGATGCCTTCTAAATAGCATGGCATATGACTTATCAGGTCCTCTGAAATTGCTGTAGCCTCCAAACAGACTTCATGCCTCATGAACAGAGAACAGCAACAGTCATCCCTCTGCACAAAGGCAGGCCATCTACAGACCCTTGAAACTACAGACCTAAAATTCTGACTAGTCTTATATGTAAAGCCATGGAAAGAATTATCATGGAAATGATCAATAGTGATATATTAAACCTCCAGACAATAGACACAACCCAGTTTGGTTTTGTCAAAGGCAGGTCATGCTTACTCATCCTGGTGGACTTCTTTGAGGAAGTCACCAAAGCAATGGATGATGGCAAAATGGTTCATGCTGCCTACCTGGAACTAGTCAAGGCATTTGACACAATACCCCACTTGGGCATTGTTGACAAACTCAAGAGTTTAGGTACAAACCTTTATGTCACCCAGTGGATAGCCAACTGGCTCACAGACAGGATCCAGGAAGTGAGAACTGGGGAGTCCACCTCTACAAAGAGGCCAGTCACAAGTAGAGTCCCTCAGGGATAAATCCTTGGAACGTTCCTTTTTGGCATTTACTTCTCTGAAGTCAAGGCCAATGTCAATGGTCTCTGGCTGATTAAATTTGCAGACAATTGCAAATTAGGAGCTGTCATCGAATCCAACACTGACACAAATGTTCTCCAGGAATGGCTGACACAGACAAACAACTTGTGTCAGAGTCATGGACTAAAACTTAATGTCAAGAAATACATAATAGCATCTTTCAGTAAGTCATACCCCCCTGGTAACTATCATATATGATAACACACCCCTTGGAGCTGACCCAGTAGTGAGGGACTTAGGGACACACATAGAGAGTAATCTAGCCTTTGACTATAAGATGTCTACAGTAGTGAGGGAATCATTCTATGTTCCACAACTTATAAACAAAGATATGGCATCTAAGTCCAAGGAAGTCATTGTTTCACTGTATTTGGCATTCATCAGACTTATCATTAAGTACAAGGCCCCCTTTGCTATGTAGCTAATCAGGCATATCAAACAATTGGAACATCCACAGAGGTTTCTCACTAAAAGAATGCAGGGCATAAATAAAATGTCCTATCCAGACTGCCTCAAGGCCCTATCCCTGTATTCTGTCTCCTACAGGTTTTTGAGGGGAGATCTATGGGTGGCATACAGAGCATTGTCAGACCACACTCTGACAGATCTCCTGCATATCCACAAAACAAATAGCACCAGAATTAAAGACTTAAACCTTGCCTCTGATATAAATAAGACCAACTGGAGAGACAGGCATTTATCCCAGAGATTACCTAATCTCTGGAACAGACTCCCCATCCATATGAAGCAGAGTTCCTCCCAAACCCAATTCAAGTGGAACTTGGATAATTGGATGGGGAACAGGAAATTCATCCCTGGTTTGGCACCTATGTCTGTAATGGACACAGGCAACCTGTAAATAATTCATCTCCCAGGCCCCTGCTTGTAAATATTTCATCCTGCAGTCCCCTGCATACATTTATCAAATGTATCAGAACTCATCAGAGATTTGGGATGCATGGCTAGGCTTAAAAAGGCCCTTGTGGTCATTAGCCTAGTAAACACCTATGGACCTATGAACCTATAATCTAGTGATGGCCTGACCAAAAATTATAAGTAAGGAAACAAATTCAGTCTTATTTTTGTTTTCTTTGAAGAACCAATACATTGTGTCTAAATCTTAATGTTTAAAGCTAGCAAAATACTACTTCCCAACAAACTGAGATAACAAATGTTCGCAAGGATATATATATAATTTATAAAATAATGGCCTGCCTCTCTACCCCTAAAAACATAATAGTTACCTTTTGTGTGCCTCTCTGTTGTTAGATTGAGATGAAAGTAAAATAACAAATGGCCATAGACATACTTTATACAACTGAGGGTCTGGGAGAGGAAATCAGAGCACCTGAATAAAACCTGCACATATACAGGGAGTACATGCAGATTCCACACAGAAGGAATCACAGTCAAAAATTCAACCATAGGACTAAGTACTATGAGATGGCAATATTACTCACTTCACCATTGTGACAAAGATCAGTTGTTATCACACATCCTGCCCAAGCTGCCACGGGTAGTCACTTGTGTACAATGCTGATGTTTGTAATGGAAAGTGAAAAATAATATGTCCAGTACACTAACCACCACCACATGCGCAATCATTTTCATGACAGATGACTCCCATATTCATCAGTTGCAACCCCTTTTTTGACTTTGCATGCCTCAAATTTCTCATTGAAGTAAAATAGCTGCAGTAAATCACACAAATGCACACTAATTCTTCAAATCTAGAATAATGGCTGCTTAACTTGAACAAATGGCAGCAAAGTCAGTTATTTATATTTACCAGCAGCCTCATACCTCACAATTGAAGCCACATTTATCGACTGTATATCAATCTGATACCAGACTGTAACAAACTATAAATAATTTGTTTTATACACATACACACACACACGACCATCAATTATAGCCACTTATATACCTAACCGGGAAAAGCCGAAAGACAACAACAGTGAATAAATATACAAATAACTGCCAGAGAAGAATATATCTTTTAATCTCACTGTTGTCAGAATTCAGTGTGCAATCCATTGGAATCCCCCCAACTTACCTTCCAACCTTTTAACTCAGTAATCAAGAAGAAACATTAAAAAAAATGGAGAAAAAAAGACCGCAATCAGGAGCAGATATTGCTTTACCTTAGAAAATTGCTGGAAGAATGACTTTGTATAAGCATGCTTTTTTCCCGAAGACTATTAATTCTGATACTCAAGGGTCTGTCATTATTTACGGATTGTGATAATTCCTGATTTGCCATAAAACACAAACCTTATGAAGAACAGACCAAAATATGAGGGAAAGTTAGAGATATTCTGCAAAAATCAGGGACAGTTGAGAGCATCTGTGTACCCCGCACATACATGTACTACACACACACATATACACACGAATTTCATACACTTGTATGACTGTGTTTGTATACAGAATTTGATTGCAATCAACTGAATGAATAAATACATAAATATGTATCACATAGAAATGCATCTTCTCGACTCATTGCTGTCAGAATACAGTGTACAGCCCATTGCACCCCCCCATCCACACATAACTGCCAGTCTCTTAGCTGAAGAATCAAGGAGAAAGCTAAAAAATATTGGGGGACCATTCTTGAAAACTCATATATATTTAGAAAGGTAGAAAGAACAGTTATTTTACTTTTACAGGTGATGTACTGCCAGGCTGTATTGATAACTAGCCTAGCAAGTAGAATCTGCCAACTTTTTTTAAACTTGTATTTGCCAAGTGTTTTTTTAAACTTGTATTTGGGGATTCTCAGAGAAGCCGCGGTGGTGCAGAGGTAGCATTGTTGCCTTACAGCAAGAGGTTCTCCTGTTCGATTCTTGGCTGGAGTGCTTTCTTTGTGGAGTCTGCATGTCCTCCCCGCATTTGAGTGGCGTTCGAAAGTCATGTGTGAATGGGCGTGCCTTAGTTGAAGGTTGGGCGTCGGGCTGGCAACTCAGCACCATAAAAAAATCTACTGCCAATCATTAGCAGACCGGAGTTCCACTGTGGCAACCCTTAACCGGGAAAAGCCGAAAAGACAAACATTTGGGGATTCTCAGAACTCCACAGATGCATAATAGTTTACATGGAGTTCAGACCTGTAACTTTTCCTCATTTGAAAGCTAGTTAAAAAAGTGAAATAAATAAAAATTATGTGTTTTTTCTTTTCACTGTGGGGGATTGCAGTCTAGCAGCTACCCACCCCCACATGATGTGTTTGTAGGTACAGATAATGAACTTTAAACTATTATATAGAAAGCATGAATTGTGCTGGGATTTGTCTATTCACATACCATCCTGAATGAGGCTATATTAGCCACTTCAGGAGTCATGGACATTAACAGTGGCACTGATGTGTTAAAGCTGCAGATGATATATGAACCTGTTGTATGTGTGTAAATATAAATACGTATTTCCAGACACTCACTTAACCACCACTGGCGAGTGACTTAATAAGATCATCAGAAACTGTTGAAAATTCAGATACATTCTTTGGCTCCAGAATGGTCTAAGTAGATTAGTTAACTTACTTGTATTGATTCTAGTGTTGTACAAGAAACATGGGAAATGGTTAGTTTGCAGAGTGACTGGCCTATTACGTTTTTTTCTCCTTTCTTATCCCAAAATGAATTTTGCAATGAAAAGATTAGGTAAACAAAAATAAATAAATAAACAAATTGTTCCAGTGTTTTCAAAAGTATTTTTGTTTAGCCTTTCTTATGCCTACAATACTATATTGACATACAAAGTAATAATAATACTGTCAGTGAAACTTTAAACTCAGAAATATGATGATCCCTTCCCAGTCAGATTAGTGAGTATGCAGAATATAAAGAGTTTAAACTAAACTGCATCTTGCAGGTATCGATTAATTATTGTCTTGAAAATACGGCAGCTATGTTTTGCCTTTTTAAATGTAATTAATAATATCAGTGCTAATCTGTATGGTAAGAGCAAATGTCTCAGCATAAAGCAAAATGCATGCTTTTGAATCTGGGTTCTGTGGTCTTCATCATCATTATTGTGGTGGTGTGTTTGTTTTTTAGAGTCCTTGAAAAGTGCAAGCTGCTATGTCTGGGTAGAAAACCTGTCAGTTTTTTGAAGGGTGGTGAGCAGTTTCTGCATTAAAGCCAGGAGATGGCACAGTTGCAAGATTGTATCATGCATTTGATGCACATATTTAGGGTTGTTACAAGGACCCTGAGTATCCCAAATGATACATTACAGGAAATAGTGTGAGGATTTATGGATGATGAGCATAAGACGATTAAGGTTTCAAAAGGGTTAGGAACCTATTGTCTGTCCCATGGCTGTAATACAATACCAGCAGGGCTGACAGATTTAAATGAGACCACTTCTTTTAGTACTGCAGAAAAAGCTAGTGGCATGTTCCCATGTGGGCATAACCGATATCTGCACAGCATTTGCAACAAAACAGTCTGTCTCTATAACTTTTACATTGCAAAATGTTTCACTTCTCAGCTTGTGACATCTGTCATGGGGATTCTGTGTACTACCATGTTGAGTAATGTGTTTTATTTTTGTGGGGGAGATGGAGTAATTGGTAATGTCAGCTAAGTCATAAAAAGTACCCAATATGACTAGCTGTGCAACATCACAGTTAACACACGTAGCTAAGTGCCACATCACAGCTTCATTGTACTTATTTTCTTATAACATACCATAGGTTTTTATGCTTTATGCCTTGAACTCTGCATTTCAGACCTTTTCACTTATCTCAGGCCATCACAATGATACATGTCCTTTAGACCAAATTAAACCATTATGTTTTTTTTATCTAGCTAAACTGCTGTGCACAATGTGTTAGGTTACTTTAGTTATTTAATAAGCGCTTTTGTTCCTTTAATTGAGGCATTGAACTTCTTCAGATCAAAGTTAAAAAAAAAAAAACAAATCACCAATAAATACACATGGAGCAAAAACATAAGAATTACGTAACATCATTCAAAATATAATTAAATAACTTAATCTTTAAAGTTCTACAACTAGTGCAGTATCTGACTTTGATTAATTAAAAATCAGTACAATAAGTACACAACACTTAAAACTTCTATTATTTGAAAATTCTATTATTTAAAATGTTATTATTTAAAATGGCAACTCTTCACTTTAACAATTTTTTTTATAATCAGTTAATTTCTAGTGTAAGCTTCCAATTAAAAAAAAAAAACATACAACACAAAGAGCAAAGGAGGGGAAGAAATATAATATGAAGTAAGTTCACAGTTTGTCAGCCCTTAATGCTAACAGACTAGAGATAAAAATGTTGTCATTAATTCCAGGTAATTGGGTTGCATTTAATAGAACCTGCCAGTATCACTCTTTGTATTGCAAGAATGTTGATCAGTTCTCACCTCTCATGTTAATATCTACTTTTTCTAAAACACAAAATAAGAATTTGTTAAAGTCAGAACACTCGAGTGCATGTTTACTTAGTGCATTTGTAGTGTCTTTCTTTTTTATTGCATAAATGTGTTGATAAATTCTTTTTCTTATATTCTTCTCAATTTTACCTATGTAGAACACTGGACAGGACAAACAAGTAGCTACATAAACCACACCTTTAGTGTTGCAATTGTAGTTCCCTTCTATTTTGAATACCTCTGGGTGATTACCTGTAGTAATATTCATTGTCCCGTAAATGAGCCTACACTGTTTGCAATGTCCACATTTCTTCATATGACCTCATTTTTCCAGTATACCTTCGTTTTTGATGTTCTTGTCTTTCTTGTAAACTGTTCTTGGAGTTTCTCCTACCTTGCTGATCAAATCAAAAGCACTGAATATTCCCAACCAGTTCTTATGTACCAAAGAGTTTATTTTGGTAAAACTGTGATCATAGGTCAGTACTAAAGTATTACTTGGGTCAGTCACTGTTTTGACTGTGTGTCTCTTGGATGTAGGATGGTGTAATAAGGAGCATGTTGAATAAGACTGCCCTGTGATACAATTGTAGCCACTTCATCAATGGGCCAACTAGGGTATTTCCTCTGTAAAAACATCTTCATCAAATTCAATTCAGTCACAAAAACATTGCCCTCAGTGACCAGTCTAGACAGCTTTATCAATTGACCCTTACTTAATTTTTTCTCTGCCAGAAAGAGTGGTGACTGTCATAGTGTAAGTAATTGTTGGAATATGATGGCCTCCTGTAAATTAAAGATTCCAACACATTACCCATTTTGTTCCTATTTAAATGTACATCCAAGTAATTACAATGGTCAGTGTCAATGTTGTGTGTAAATAATAAAAATGTAGTTGTAATAATATACTGTATAAATTGTTGTATCTTATTGGTCTTGTCTGCCCATAAAATTAAAATGTTATCCAGGTACCTATAGTACCTATAAATAGATTTCATAAATTCAAAGCCTAGAACAAATTTGGTTTCCTATAACCATAAGACTATGTTTGCAAAAACAGGAGCAGATGAAGATTTTATGACCTCCCATTTTGTCTGCTTATGTTCATTTTGAGAGTGAATATTTTAATTATTTCTCAAGACCAAGTCCATAAGAGTAGTCAGGACATGGATAGTACTTTGTGTAAGACTAGTAGCAGTGACTAAAGATTCAGTAAAATAATCTAAGCCCTCTTCACGTGGAATGACCAAGCATAGGTCTTTGACATCTATACTAAAAAAAATTCTTTTTGAGGGTCACAGTCCTTCAGATTCCTTAAGAGGTGCCAAAAATCAATTAGTACATGTGGTTTGTCTTGGAAAAAAATGTTAAAATTAGTGTCAATATATTTAGCAAGGGGGTCACTCTTAGAGTCACCTGCTGCAATAATTGGTCTCATTGGGGGTTCAAAGATTTATTAATTTTCGGTATCTCAAATATAGATGGAGTCAGAGGTGTTTTCACTCTAAGGAAGTTAATTTCAGAAGGTTCAAAATTGAATTCCAAAAACAATTAATCCAGAAACAAATCTACCCTATAATTTACATTATTAACCTCATTCAAAGAAACAGGCACAAAGAAGATACTGTCATATAAAAGTCACACACGTTAGCAGTGTAGGTTAAATGTTCCATTAAGACAACCCCACCCCATTTATCTGGTTTCATTACTCTGATGTTGCTGTTGTTGGATAGTGCAGTAATAATTTGTGTTCTTCCCTGTTTAAATTATAACATATCCCTTGTCTTTTCCCATTACACATAGACCTTAAGTCAGCTTCACAACGTTTTTCAACCAAGGCTACAGGGGGTAAGAGGAGAGGGTTAAAGGTACTAGGTGTAAAGAGCAAGGCTCAATTGAAGGGTTTATCTTCAAACATGAATTTTAAATTTAGTTTTCTTACAAATAATTTAATTTCCATAATCATATCAACATAGTTGATTTTACCATTTGATATAAAGTTAAACCCTTAGAAAAGTGACCCGTGCTGTTCTGTAATCACAGTGTCTGTGTAATAAAACAATGTGTGAGGAATGTTTCTTACCATTGAAAGTAAGTTTTCTTTCTCCTCTTCCTCTGCATAGTGGTAGATTTCAAAATACCGCTTGTAGGGAGTCCGCTGGTTGTTGAAAGTTTGTTCCTGTAGTGCCTTCTCTGGCAATTTCGCTGATCTCCTTGGGGGAAACTCTCCACTCTGAAAATTTGACTCATCATTATACAAAAAATGTTGATCATCACTTACATTTTCATTTTGCAACAAGGTAACAAAATTCCCTTGGGTTGGGGGGGGGGCAACTGTATAACTTTATTGAAGAAAGTGTTGTAGTTCATAATCACACTGATCCCTATTGAGTTTTTTCTCCTTTCTTTTCTTAATATCTTGGCTGTGCTGCAGACCTCTATGTAGCATTTTGGAGTAAAACCCCTCCAAGGAAGAAAAAAACAGCTCTTCAGTAATGGAATGCTGTAATCATGTGACTTCGTTTTTCAGTTTGCTCAGTGAACTTTCGTTATCGCATGTAAGCAAACACATGAAGTCTAATTCAGTTCACTCAAACACTTCAGTGAGTTCATGCTGCTTGTTTATCTGGTTAAACTGCTGTGAACAACGTGTTAGGTTACTTTACGTATGGTATGCTTACCTTCTGGGGTCTACTGGTAATTAGCAATGCATGTAATACTTTGAAGATTCCTACAAGAACAAAGAACTTGCAGTTTCTATTTAGAGTTTTTTTTCTCTTTTTTGTGAGGATGACAATTATTAACTGTGTAAATTTAATAACAAAGCAAAATGCCTCCACACAGGGAATCATTATATCATGCATTTAAAATAAAGTTCCGGATATTATAATGGTTCTCTGAAGCAAACATATCTAGTGTTGCTTTCTCCCATATGTTACTGTCCAGGATTATTACTGATGGAGAATGCTGTTGATATTGCGATGGACAAAATGTTTTCTGTTTTTTTTATTTCAGTCATCAACTGACAGGCAGTAACCCTTTTCAGAGTAGCAGTTTTAATAGCTGACATTGGGACTGTGTATGTTTTTAAATGTTCCTAATTATATTTACTTTGTACCTTTCCCTTTCCTTGCACTGTTCTTGAAGCTGTCATTGATGGACTACTTGTGAGCTGAAGTTTTCAGTGTACTAGTGAGCGAGACCAGATTTTGTTATTGTAATGGGGGAATTGTGAAGTTTTCAGTGTACTAGTGAGCGTGACCAGATGTTGTTATTGTAATGGGGGAATTGTGAAGTTTTCAGTGTACTAGTGAGCGAGACCAGATGTTGTTATTGTAATGGGGGAATTGAAATATTTTCAGTTAGCTTTATTTCTCTTACCAAATGCCAGGAAATGGTCCTTTACATGGTAGTAATTTAAGGCCCGACAACGGAACAATGTATTTTGTTTTAAAATTATCCTCATTTTTTTCATTTTAGTATCTGTTCCCTTCCTTTACGCTTTGTTGAAGTTCATTGTTGAGCAGTGTTAAGCATTCCTGCATAAGTGATGCTGTCTGCAAGTGATAACAAGCATGCATATCAGTGAGGATCCAAAAATGCAAAGGCGCATTGTTGCATCTGAGGCATGACTAGTATTCTTTTATTTATTTATTTATTTATTTATTTATTTTTGATATTTGTTAACCAGGTATGTTCAACTGGGAATGAGTCCTTTTTCAGCAGAAGCCCGGAGGGTAAAGCTCCAAACAGAATAAAATATTGATACGTACATTAAAACAATATTGATACATACAAGTCAAAAGTTTCACTTCAGAGATGGCTATATGCGCAAGTTAAGTTTCTAAACTACAGTAATTAATAAGATTTTCAGTCAGAGGAGGTAGATTATATGAATGAGGTAGCTGATATAGTGAATAGATGAGTGGATAAGCAAGATCAAGAGTATTTAACTTAGTGAAGAGCTATGATCTGGTAGAGTAAACACGAGCAGTACACACACAGAGCAGGAAGAGTAAACACGAATAGTATGTAACCAGAGCAGGAAGAGTAAACACACGCAGTACATACACAGAGCAGGAAGAGTAAACATGAGCAGTATGTACACATAGCAAGAGGAGTAAACATGAGCAGTACGTACACAGAGCAGGAAGAGTAAACACGAGCAGTATGTACACAGAGCAGGAAGAGTAAACATGAGCAGTACGTACACAGAGCAGGAAGAGGAAACATGAGCAGTACGTACACAGAGCAGGAAGAGGAAACTCGAGCAGCATGTACACAGAGCAAGATGAGTAAACATGAGCAGTACGTACACAGAGCAGGAAGAGTAAACACACGCAGTACATACACAGAGCAGGAAGAGTAAACAAGATTAGTATGTACACATAGCAAGAAGAGTAAACATGAGCAGTACGTACACAGAGCAGGATGAGTAAACATGAGCAGTACGTACACAGAGCAGGAAGAGGAAACCCGAGCAGTACATACACAGAGCAGGAAGAGGAAACCCGAGCAGTATGTACGCAGAGCAGGAAGAGGAAACCTGAGCAGTATGTACACAGAGCAGGAAGAGTAAACATGAGCAGTACATACACAGAGCAGGAAGAGGAAACCCGAGCAGTATGTACACAGAGCAGGATGAGTAAACATGAGCAGTACGTACACAGAGCAGGAAGAGTAAACACACGCAGTACATACACAGAGCAGGAAGAGTAAACACGATTAGTATGTACACATAGCAAGAAGAGTAAACATGAATAGTACGTACACAGAGCAGGATGAGTAAACATGAGCAGTACGTACACAGTGCAGGAAGAGGAAACCCGAGCAGTATGTACACAGAGCAGGAAGAGGAAACCTGAGCAGTATGTACACAGAGCAGGAAGTGGAAACACAAGCAGTATGTACACAGAGCAAGAAGAGTAAACACAAGCAGTATGTACACAGAACAGGAAGAGGAAACACGAGCAGTATGTACACAGAGCAGGAAGATTAAACATGAGCAGTTTGTACACAGAGCAGGAAGATTAAATATGATCAGTACGTACAGAGAGCAGGAAGAGTAAACACAAGCAGTACGTACACAGAGCAGATTGTACTTAGTTAAGTGGCAAGAGTTAGATGCTTTAACTTTTGAATTTTAAATCTGTGAATAACTGATGGACGTTTGGTGATGTAGCAACTGATAGTTGAACTGAACAGGTCCATTATTGATATTTCTCTTTTTGTAGTTCAATTATCTTGGACTTGAATGGTAAAACATTTTTACTTTTTTTGATTATGTTCTTAATACACAAGTTGTATTTTACTAATTACATTTTTTTATTATTTATGTACAACATTTGTTACTACACTGTAATAGTTTTCTGCATACTATTACTTCTGGTGCTTGTTCTCCTACATAATGCACTGTGGTTTAACTGGATATAGTATTTTCCAGTGACTGACTTTTGAGCAGTTAATGCATCAATGTTAGTAGTCACTTCTGTTTCCAGTCACTGTACTGCTCTTTGGTAGTTCTTTAAGATAAATGTGTTTTTTATATATATATATATATATATATATATATATATATATATATATATATATATATATACACACACACACACACACACACACGCACACACACACACACACACACACACACACACACACACACACATCCATCATTATGAGCAATATGGGTTTATTAAAGGTAGATCCTGCCTCCTAAAGTTGGTAGAATTCTTTGAGCAGGTTATTGATGCACTGAATACAGGCAGATTGATTCACACAGCTTACCTCAACCTGACAAAGGCCTTCAAAACTGTCCCACATTATAGCATTATTGACATGCTATTCAGATTAATGAAAATACACATATTACCAACTGGAATGCAATGTGGTTTACTGACAGAATCCAATCTTACTATTGTATGAGGCACTCTGTCATCTAAACTTAGTAGTAGTATAAATACCACTTCGGGTCTCCCCTGATAAGTGGCCACTAGCCTAGTGGGACTAACCTGGTCAACAAAAAATGAATAAATAAATAAAAATGAAATAAAAGCATTGTTGCTAGTGGTGTTCCGCAACATTAAGTCCTTAAGCCATTTCTCTTCAATATTTCCTTTTCTGATTTCAAGATTGACATCAAGGGCCTATGGATGACCACATTTGAGGATGGCTGCAAACTTGGTGCTGTCATAAATTCTCCAGCTGATATCCAGATTTTCCAGGAGGGCCTAACATGTGCAGATGAGGACTGCCTGGACCATGGCTTTAAGCTAAATGCCAAGAAATGTAGCACAGTGTCCTTTGGTAAACATGGGCACCCATGCACCTACCACACCAATGACACCCCTTTGAAAACTAACTCAGTTATTAGGGACCTGGGCACTTTTGTTGAAAATAAACTATCCTTTGATCACCATGTATTCACTTTTATTAGGAAATCCTTTTATCTAACCAGAATGATTACGGGGTATATCTTTTAGGTCAACAAAAGTTCTCATCTCTCTCTGCTCCTTCTGTATCTGAACCATAATAGAATATAATGCCCTTCTTAGTATGTACTTGTCTAAACATCTGACTCAGCTTGAAAGATGGCAGCATCTTTTCACTAAGAGAATCAACGGCATGTCTTCCTTGTGCTGTGTAGCACCTTAAAGCACTCTCTCTTTTCTATTTTCTGCAGAGTCATGAGAGTGGACCTCTGCCTCACCTACAAAACCTTGAAAGATCCAGTTGTATGTGACCTCCTCCACATCTTCAAAACAAATAACATCCTAAAGAGCTACTCAAAGAAACAAAACTATTGTAGCAGAATAAGAAGGACCTACCTGTCAGTTGGCTATATCTTCCAAAGAATCTCTCTTTTATGGACTACACTTCCCTTAAATGTAAAGCAAAGTAGTTCCCTGACTCTCTTTAAACACAACCTTGATGAATGGATGGGAAGGCATAAATTCACTCCTGGTCTGGTCCTTCAAACCCTCATTACAAGAGGACAACACTTGGTACTTGTTATTCATGTCACAGGGCACTAGTGCATTTTGATTTTGAGGCTAGACTACAACTGATATTCTTGATCAACAGCCTAATATGAACCTATGAACATATATTCTGTAGCTAAATTGTTTAAAGACTTTGTTTTATTGCCATTAGGTCAAAAATGCTCATATGCAAAGTTTAACCTGACTCTGCATAATAAGTACATTAGGGATCCTCATTGTGCTAGTAGTTTTGTTATTTATAATGTGATAGTTAATTGATAGTCGCCACATTACCATATCATACTCACTTAAGGGCTTCCTGTTATAAGGTCATATTTCTTTTCTGATTTAGATTTTTTTAATTATTCAATTGTTATTCCAATCTTACTGGAGTATGGTTTATAGTATTTCAACAAGTCAACATCACTGTTTGTCAAACAACCAGTTTCTGACTTGTATAAGCCCATTTATTTAAGAGCAATTTGTTGTGATAATATGGCCTGTAAGCACTCTGTTTACTATTATCTTAAGGCTTATAGTTAACTAAATGCAGTTGCTCTTGGTTGTCTTGGTATAGCAATAAGCATTTCTGTTACTTTTTAAATATAGAGTGACGGAAAATATTAATGTTCTTCATGAATAGCTTATTAAAATAACTTTTTAAGGGTATGACATAACTCTGATCATATATATAAAACTGAGATGGCTGCGGTAAAAGGAAATGCTCAGCTTATGAAAACAATACATAGACTAGCCTTGATAATCAAAAGTAACTAGGTTAATTGTGTCAATAGCTGTCAGTGTGCCTTACCCACAATTTACAGAACTGTGGAAACCTGGAAACCTATCTATATGTATATCCACCCAATCTGTCTATTGCTATATGTCTTTCTAGCTAGCTATCTAGCTATCAATCTAAATGTGCCACTAAAATAAAAATAATAGACCCCTGTTTAAAATTCCATGTGTGGATTTTTGTGGACCAGTGCAATGAGCAAATGGATGAAGAGGGATTCATAAAAAGTGCAGGAATAAGATATGTGAGGGCAGGCATTGTAGTTTATGTAAATTACTCTATGGAATTGTGGTAAGAATGTAGGCTATTGTGAAGGACAATCTACAGTCTAAGGAAATGATGAGCCGTAGTCAAACTTATATAAGGAAATTTGTATTCAGGTCATACAGACGGCTCAACAAGGAGTTGGCATATAGGTGGCACTACAAAGAAGGTAACAAGTAACTGTATTAACAGTAATTTGCATACTTTCATAGTAGAACTACAGGTGAACTCTGACATAATTTATGATAATGATTCCAATCCAAAGCAAGAGTAGACATAAAAACAAAAGCATAACATCGTTAGAAAAGTTTTGGAAAATAGTGAGACAGCTCAAGGAATAAAGTAAAATAAAAGATAGTTTTGAGGACAATGCCATCAGTGGTTCAAAAGGCTGTCATTAAGAAATTATGATAAAGGAAATGGTTACTCTTGAGTAGGAGGCACAAGAAGTTATTGTCAAAATCTCAGATAACAAGGAAGAGAACAGTGGAAGGTGGATAGAAGGAGTAAGGACAGATGGCATTAAAATGTGGAGTCATTAGCACAAAAAGAAAACAAGAGGAAAAATGGAAGAAAATTAACAAGTGAGATGGCACAATGAGAAATGGCAATTTCAGAAAAACACTACAAAAAAGGTACAGCTGCACGAGAAACTGCAATCTGCTGATAATGTAACTGGGAATGACAATGGTCAGAGAAGTAACTAGAGGTCACCTGTAACTATTGACGACCTATATAGGTTCAGAACATCAGAGGAGAAGGTTGTAAAGTCATTTTCATTATAACTGACTAATTAGCGGTACAGATAAATACTGTAAGAATTTAAAATTGCACATAATGTTTGTATCTTTCAGCTATTATGATAATGATATTACAGATGAACCTGTTAGACTTTTGAGTAGGTGCAACCACAATCTGTAATAGTTTATGTACATTGTAACAACACAAAGATTATTTTTATAATGTAGCTAAGGAAATGATGGACAGCTGGAGTTTATACATGAACATGTGGATAAATCTTGTTTAGTCCTTTATTTTATGAAGATGTTCAAACTATGAATAAGAAAATTTGAATGATAAATGTATTTATGAAAAAATCTTTTAGTATCAGTGAATATGATTTTATACAGCATTTTGTTTTAGGCTAGTGATTATTTACTGGCAATAGATCATTTGCATGTCACAAAGGTAGAAAAAATACTAACAAGTGAATTATCTCTTCTGAAAACAAATAAGCACATTTTAAATAAAAAAATAATGTAAAAAGAGCAGATTTTGTTTTAAATAAAAGTCACATTTTGTTAGCTAATGGGCATAGTATTAATAGTAAAGTAGTACTAATAAAGGGATTATTATATTCAGATGATGCTGACATTGTAATTATAATAGAAACTTAGGTTAAGGATGATGAATGGACACCTAGTTCTGAAGGCTACAAGGCATATTTTTGTAACAGGAAGGAACATTATGGGATAGATGGTGGAATTGAACTGCTGATAAAAATGGCATTAGGGTTCATATAGTACATAAAAAGTAATAACAGTAATTACATTGACTGTGTGTTAGCTTAAAAGTAAATAACCTCTTACCTTAAGTTAAAGAGGTGGAAGAGCTGAATGATGTGGTTCTATAGACCACCAAGTGCAAAGAAATGTGGTTTAACAAAAAACGTATATTTTATGCACTCAGTTAATTCACACACATGTATAATTATGAGAAATATTAAACCCTTATGTCCCAAGCTAAGATGACACTGATAGATGCAACACCTTAAAGAGAAGAGAGATGCATGTTTTGCAGGAAAGCATTGACACAAACAATTATTATTGCTTTAACCAGAGATGACAGCATATGCATATGTTACATATTCTAAAGTTTATAAAACACAATGTACATGAAATCTTGTTTTTATTGGTAAGTAGTAACCAATCAACCACTCTCTGCCAATAAAGGGAATATGATATACAACTTTTTAATGACTTATAGGAATATAATAGTGTTTAAATAACATGCCATGGAATTCTGTTTTCGTAAACAAAGATGCATTTGTAATATGTACCATTTTAAGAAGTAAGATTTTTGTTTTGAAAATAAAAAGGAAACATCATTGTTAGTTAATTAAAAGCAATTAAATTGTAATGAGCTGAGTGGTACTAAAAGTGGGGAGGTTAAAACTATTGATGAGAAAAACTGACTACAAAATAGTAAGTTCTTTATATGATATTAATAAGCTTGATTATATAAAAGTATAACAAAGGAAAATACGATCACTTAAAAACATTAAAACCCTAAGAAAAGAATTGTTGACCTATGTGAGGCTGATTTGTGAAAAAAGGTATGAGAAAGCAGAAATCCTTGATGACTAGAAAACCATATCAGTAGAGTGTTTCTTGAAGAATAAGGAGTCTCACAACAGTCTGTATTTTTACAGACCAATCAGCTTACCATCAGATACATGGAAAGTTATGGAAAACTTTGAACTTAAGAAGATGCTAGAAGTGATAAGGGTGATAGAAAATCAGAATATCTGCCATGATACCTACCATAAAAACAGATCTACTATAACATATAACCAATATTTTATGACAATGTAATTAGAGAAAAAGAAGTTACACTTCAAGTTGATGTGATATATATATATATATATATATATATATATATATATATATATATATATATGGATTCCACACATTTGGTCGAATTACACTTAGTCGAAAATGATACCAGGCACTTCACTTCACTGAAAGCTCACTTGGTCGAAGTTCATTTGGTCAAAAATGGAATATAGCCCCTGCCCCACTGCAGTGCAAACCTGGAGTGAGAATATTAAATAAGGGTGAGTGTGGGGCACACAGTCCCCCACAATGAGGGGTGTATTCACTATTATAAGAAGATTTATCCATTAGAAATGCATTGATATATATATATATATCTTTAGTAAAAACTATTGGCATAATGTGGGGGGCTGTGCCCCTCACCCCCCCTATTAATGCCTTAAAAGACACTGAATTATTATAAACAAGAACTTAAAATTCAAGGCTCATATAGGCAGTTTAGGAAAGGAAAGTCATAAACTGACAGGTGGCATTAGGACATATATCAAACAAAGAAGGAAAGATACTATGAAAATATGTTTTCTAGTTTTACGAGACCAAAACTGGAATTTGCTTAAACTTTTGGACTCCATTTTGAAAGGACTATCAGGAGATGTTTTAGGTAGGACAAAGGAGGTGTACAAAGTTAATTAAAGAGGTGGAATAACTGAATGATGAGGGGTGATTGACAAATCACCTGGGGCTATATTTGACAAGTATAGGCACCTTAGGGGTGACATTATTTAAGTTTACAGTGCTGCTAAAAATTATTTTTATGTGTGGATTTTTAGGTATATGTAAAAGAACAGTTATTTTAGAAGTTAGTTATTAACAAGTAGGACCAGACTAGAATAGAACTATGTAGTGATGAAATGCACTTCCTGTTTAGACAAGAGTGAGTGAAAATATTCATTCTTGTAAGAAAGCAAATCATGAATATTATAAGTCAATTTGTTCTCAGTTCTGGGCAGGTGAAATGGGCTATGTTGCTAATGCCTGTTGTATTGCAAAATAAATTTTTTTGGAGGGAAAAATAATAATAATATTTTTATCTGGGTAGCAAATTCTTAGTAAAATCAGAAGTGAGAGACCATGCTTTCTCAGTTTGAAATTATAGTTAGTACAAGGAAGAAAAATGATTCTGAGGAATCTTTTAAACAACAGATTATCCACAGAGAAGTACATGCTAATGCATGCATGTATCTGTATAGAGGGCTGTATGTACATCTGCCACTATGAGTTATAAATGAGTGGAACAGCAGAAGAAAACCCAATGTAAGTATTGTCATAGTAAAGCTAATCCGGTTTTATGTTTTGGATATTACAACTGTTTTTTAGCTCTGCTTTGGGATCTTCTGAAAACAAGTCAAGTATCTGCATGCACAATGAGTCATATAATGATAATGGTCTAAAATTACAGCTTGTTAGATGGTTATCTTCATAACTGCAGGTCATTGTCAGGAGCAGGAATGTTTCTTTTTATAGTTTTGAGCTGGGAACTACAGCTTCATAATTAAATACTTTATTAAACATTACTTTACACATCTGGGTGACAGCTCACTAGCTAAGATTTTGTTTTAATGTTAAAAGCCATATGGTTTAGTACCACTTAATAAGCATCATATCACCAGAGTGTGCATTCACGAGAAGTGTACAAACTACAAAACACAAGTTTTACTCAGGAACTGTAATACTGAGGAATATATCATCATTATGGTTTTATGCAATTTTCAATATTACCCTGTATGTTGTCATTAAGAATAACATTATGAATTCTATTCTCTGATAGCAAAAATAAATGCACTGCTTGTGAAAAGCAGAGAGGGTACTGTGACCTAGAATGCAGGGGGCATAACTGTTGCAGTTTCCATAAAATAATAACATTTCAAAACATGGATACATGTAATGTCTGCATACTTGCTTCCATTTCCTGTAAAACATTTCTTTTCAGATTTGGCTTTTGATTTACAGTATATCAACTATGTATACTAACTATGTAAGAGTGATTGATATCAACTTGTTTTACACTTTTCTGCTAAGTAAGATATGTTTTATTTTCTTTATTATAAGCAATGCTTGCTGAAATGAATTCTAACTTCAACTTTGATAAATTAATTAAATAATTAATTAAATTAATTTTTAACTAAATAGCTTGCTCTCATTGAAATGTTGATAAGTAAATTCAGAATTTTTATTTCTAGTGAATGATTAGCACCACTTTTGTCATCGCCTGTTTTCTAGAAGCATTATTGTTCCTTTATCTGGCAATAGATGAAAGCAATGCAAAACTTTGACATTTGTACATACAGGCACTGAAGTGGTGATCAGTTCTGAATTCATATTGGCATGCTACTACTCCATACATTGTAAGTTAAGCAGCATACAGTTACAGAATTTATTCAATGGTGAATGATATACAGAGTAAAGCAAGACACAGATAAAGGTGGATAAAATTTCATTAATTTTTTTCCACATTATTTACCAAGATTCTGTCATATGTTTCTGGGTTTGGAAACTTGATTCTGTTCTCTGTGATGTCTGAACATCTATTTTGCATAAGTAGCAATATACTTTTGGCAAAGCAGTTGCATTATCTTTCTAATGCTGAAGGATATGTCATAATAAATGGAAAACAATGTATAATGATTAACTCACTCCCAACATTTGCTAATGGTTACAAGAAATAATTAGACGATACTATCTATCTAGTCTTTATCTTCCAGTCATTTTTAAGTAATTCACTGATATTGTTAATCTGCCTTACTAGCATGCATTGCAGATTAGCTTTCATATCTAATCAAATGCAGATAATAACTTCAAAAATAACTGAGCACATCAATGGTTGTTATTGTTGTTTTTATGTGTGGTGGGCCTGCAGAGTAAGGTATGTAAATATGTAAAAACCAAACCTTAAAGGCCATAATAACAAGATACAATTGACAATGTATTTCATTGTTAGCTGAAAACATTGTAATCTTTTGTTTAATGGCAAATCTCATTAAGATGATAGTGCAGCACCGAACACAACCTCAGGTTGCAAATCTTGGTGTGGTGTGCCTGCTAACCCACAACAGAATTAAGTAATGACATACCAGCACAATATCTAAGCTAGAAAAATCACAAAAGGAAGAAAAATATGTCGGTTTTCAGAAGCCCAAATACCATAAGATGTATTGAAAAATGATCAAAAACAAAAGCCTGAAAACACAAAAGATTAAAAGAGAAATGAAAGAGAACTATTAAACACGAATGCACAATTAATAAAGGACCCCTAATTTGGGAGATTTTACCTCAGCAACCATCTACTTATTTATTTTCACTTTGAAATTGCAGTGACGTGGAATAATGCTAACACAAACATTTCACTTGGTGCAGTTTCAGTTTACTCCTAGATGGTGCAATCTTGGATTGAGAAAGGAAATGAAATATAGGTGGTTGAGGAGTATAGAGTAGGTTTACTTTATCATTAAATTTATTTCCTTGGAGTAAAGCTTTTTTTTTGAAAAGTTTGCTTTTATTAACCATAATAAATCATATTTACATAAAAAATATGGAACTCTAATGACTCATTGCAATTGCAAATCATCAAATGAGTTTTACAAAGTAACTTTTCTCACCTTTCCTCAATAACTATGCTGTGTGACTCTGATTTTATTCATATAAGTTGGGGTAATGTGGGAGGCACAACCCCACCACCACTTCCATGCCAGTCATAATTCTAAAATGAAACAAAATAGCTTGTTAAGCTCAATATTCTGATGAGCTGTGGCTGCAATGGCTTGCGATGCAGTGAATTCATTAAGAAGCCAGAATTTATACTTACTACATGCAGCCGAAACTTCAACATTTAATAGTATGATCTTCTCATAAAGCAGCAAATATACGTATTGTATCAAAAATATAATTTTGTCTCATTCTTATTTAATCAGTGTTATTAACCACGTAATATTTCCATTGTTTTCTCCTGTTTAGGATAGTTAACTATGAAGTATATTGTTTTTTTCTAAAGAAAATAGGTTGCCACAGTATTTGCCATCCTAGCGATTAATACTTTATGTGGTAGCCCCATTTAAAATAATGATCTATTTCTTTCAACAGTTCTGTCTTTAACTCTGATAACTGTAGTGAATAGCCCACTTTTGATTACTAACGATCTTTAGTTTAATATAACTGCTTACACCTCCTGTCGGGTACAGTCTCTCCCATTTCTTGTTACAGTATACTTAGGCTCATAAGTATATAGCCGATCAGGTGACTGACATGTCTCTTACTATCATTTGTCCAGGTGGCTCTCCACAAAATAGTTTTACTCTTCCATCCAACTCTTCCCCTCTCTTCTCATTCTGCCTTTAACTAAACCAAGCTGGAAGAGCCCCCCCCCCTTCACATTTCTTACACATTTAGTCACCATTACCTTCCTGTAGAGATTGCAGGGACCATTCTTTTAATATTGCCTTAGCTGCTTTGATATTAATAGATGTTAAGACTCTCTTGTGAAAAATCTTTCAGTACACTGAGTAAAAGCAATCTGTATTTTAGCCTGCATCGTTTACACTCTATAATTGTGTAGACCCACTGTAACCTCTGCTAAAAAGTCACATTTGAAAGTCATTATCCTAGTATATATCACTTGACCTGCTACTATATATTTTGTTCCAGGTTGTCAGAACTGCCATACAACTTGCTCCTTTTCATATGGAGACAAAAACCACACCGAAATCTACCTACATTTGCAAATAACATGGCTATCTTTTGGTTCATTTGACCATCTTTGACTTACCCTCACTGGGAATGTGTTGCATTGCATGCAGCTGTTTCTGTAATATATCTTGCTTGACAACTGCCACATTGTCTGCCAGGCCTCAGTGGGATTTTTCCTGTAACTGTTCATCAGCTTAGTTACCATCCCAGCCACCCTTTTCATTCAGCTTTACTGTTTCTTCTACTCTTGTGTCCACTCTCAAGCTCAAATACTGTGGCCCCCTTGCATCACAGTAGACCAGAACCCACGGACATTGATCAAAATTATTTTTTGGAAATAAAAATGCTGATCATAGAAAAAAATATAATAGACATGATTTCCCAAAATATTTTTTTCTGTTGGTACATATTCTTACACTCCCCTTGTAGTGGTTTTCACCTCCACCCCAAGTATACTATAATCAAGCCCATCATTACTGCTGTTCGATACAAGGGCAAACCCAGACCACAGATATAGTATAATAGGAATGTGCTTTAATCTATGCGTAGATATCTGGTAGGCTCACTTCCTTCTATTCTTAAAACTCACTGCCTTCATCAGCGCTAGTATATTTATTCATGCTCAGTTCTGATACAGCCTCAAATTGCTTAAACATTTTTCAGCATGTTACACAACTGTTTCTTCACCTTTGTAATATATATAAAGTCATCTGCAAACAAGTGGAAACTAGCACTCCTCCTTCTTCCTTTCTAACCCTCTCTTACAACTTATTTCACCCTTGTTCTTAACAATTTCATCATCAAGATGATCAACACAGATCATATAGAGAAGACCTATCTCATTTCCCTAATTAACTGAAAAGCATCTGACATACTTTCATTTGCCATCATCCTGGAACTTGATTATTTGTAGACTGTACATACTTATTTACTAAATCTGGGCCCTAACCTTACATCTGATACTATTCCTTTCAAGTCTACCACTAGACACTCACATTTCATGCTGTCAGATGCTTTTGTATATTGAGTCTCTTACAAATCTTTCTATTCAACTTGATAACTTCTTCCAGAGTTAGATCTCTGTCCTTCCCTTTACATACCTTTTCTGTTGTTGTAGACTTAATCCCACCGCATTATCTTCATCATGCTCATGCTTTGAATAGTAAATTCAAATGAGTATTCACTAAAGTTCTGGGCCTGTAGTTCTCCATCCACTCCACCTCTGCACCACACTTGGCCAATTTGCCACAAGAATCTGATACCTGAAGTCCAATGAACTCCCCTTATCAAAATTATTGCTGTATACTGTTGTCACACATATTCCTATATCCCCCAGAGACTTTTAAAATTCCACTGGAGTGCCATCTTTTTCCTGTGCATCCCTGCCTTTCCACTTTCTCCTAATTCCTTCTGCCTCTAACATAACATATTCCATTTTTCTACTCATCCTGACATAGTCCATCAAGTCTTCTTTTAAATTCTACATAGCTTCCAAATGTTTGTTGTTATGTAGCTTATCATAACATTTCCTAAATGCCTTCCGTGAGTATGCACACATTGCCTTAACTCTTGGCATGCTGCTTTTCTTATAACATTTGCATAGGATCACACTGGTCTAGCTAGTTAGTTATTTTAGCATTGGACCTCTCATATTGCATTATAGCCGCTCTAGATCTAGCATTAATTTGCCAGACAAAATCTGCCTCTGCCTTGTAGAACATAAGGGTGCTCTTAGTGATCACTGTTTTTGAAATGGGACAGATTTTCTGGAATTATTATCCATTTAATCATTTTTGTTAATTATTTCTTGGGATTTGCATTCATATTCTGATTATGCTGATTATATTTGGATTATTTTTCCATATACTCCATTGGCCTTTAGCTTTCAGCCTTTTCCCAGCAGGCTGGACTGTACTGTACACCATTTACCAAATGCAGATGCAGGCACTGCAACAGCAGGAGAAGCTGTCTCTGATGGCTAAGTAAGAATATTCTGATGGAGTCAAGACAAAACTTCTTTTAGTAGTTTCCATAGAAAACCTGCTACAGTCCCAGTAGGATATACCTGATTAACAAAATTAAACAAACTTAGATAAATACATGAATCAATAAATGAACTAAACAGAAACAAAGAATGTACCATAAGAGAAATGAAGAGGAGTTGCAATGACACGAAAAGGAGATTATGAGATAATGTGAGATAAATTGAGATCAAGAAAATGCAGATACTAGAAGAGGAAGAAACATTCAAAAATAAAGTTCAAATGAGAGATCGTTGAAAGTAAAGGATAGACTTTGTAGAAATAAAAAAACAGGTTTTATACAAGTTCAGCGGTATTTGACTGCAAATAACTAAATCTCTGAGTAAGCTTTAGAGACTGAGCAATACAAGATTTTAATAATTTCAGTGACATAGCATTGTTACGTCTTAACTGTTGGGATATTTAAAATGCAGTTTTATCAGTTCCATGAACTGGATACTGTCTCAAGTTGCTTTATTGTTAAAGCTAAATGGGACCAAGTGGATCTTATTTTGCACAGCTCCAAAATAAATGCAGCACCTCTGCAATTTTATTGTAAGGCAGTACTCTGACATTTACTGCTAACAGTTTTGTAGGTGTGTAATGTAGACTGTACACAATCAATAATTGCTGTTATAAAAATGTGGATACTGGTATGTATTTATAGGCACTGAGCCGTAATTTATGCCACTCTGTCGTAAGACCAGTATTACCCAAACAGTGACTACAGTAACTCAAAGCATGTATTTAGGAAAACAAAAATTAAATATTGGATTACACATGAAGGATAACAGGTGTTTCTGAAGAGGAAAAGAA
Organism: Protopterus annectens; assembly: GCF_019279795.1. Lineage (NCBI taxonomy): Eukaryota > Metazoa > Chordata > Ceratodontiformes > Protopteridae > Protopterus > Protopterus annectens. The sequence continues at coordinate 898,644,837 of NC_056747.1, read as the reverse complement.
AGGGAAAGACAGACATAATTTAAGGCAAATTTGGCTTAATCTGTGGAGATGGTAAGTATGAGTTAAATATCTGAATGAATCAACTTCATTTTATAATCATCTGGAGGATTTAAACTTTACATATCAATTTAAATCAACATATGAAGTCAATGAAGTCAATCTGTTTTTGGATTATCCAAATGGGTTGATGTAAACTAATCTTGAAAGTTAATCACAGAATTAAAAATTGATTTAGTGTGTTGGGGATTAGTTGTCTCTGTACTTCTGGTAGAGTCTTATACACCTCCTGTAGTTAATGCAGGCTGGGGGTATAGTCATCTTTAGCTAATCACTGGACTGAAACATTGAGTAATTTGATTAGAAGTGAAATATACATTGTAGCTTTACGTGAGGTATTTTAGACCTCCTTTTTGCTTTAAATCTTTTTATTTTTAAATTTATTCTAGGAATGTTCTCATTTATTAATAATTTAGACAATGTGCCTAGGATTCATAAAGAATATTACCAATAACATAAAGAGCTGTGGCAAAAAGAGGCTTTTTAGTGATCTTGGAAAATGAAATTCAGAGACACATTAGCGACAATGAGAAAAGATCTCATTATTGGCTAATTTGCATATCCCTGATTTGTGTGGTGTTACCACTGGTAAAACTGCAAAAATAGTCAGCATGGTAGAGAAACCTGCATTTAATGCAGACCAGTTTCGGTCTCAATGACTTTTATCAATATAACAATTTTTTATATTAGCAGAACAACTGCTAATATATTAACACCATATTTTAAATTGACCAATCAAAACCAGAACATACTAGTCACCTAGCCCAAATTTAAAGGTATATACAATACATACGTAAACATCAAAAATAAGAAACATATACATAAAAATATATATTAAATATGTATACATACAAAACATAAATATCTCTTGACAACACTAGAAAAATTATTATTAATATATCAAAAAATATGTAAAAAATATATATATGTATGTATCTAAAAAATATATACATATAAATAAATCTGGATGAATGTTTACAAATGGTCATTTAGGCCTGGGGGAAAAAGACCACCCAGATTTACAATCCAAGATCTTTCTTTTTTATTAAGAATGTCATGCCATTTATTTTTGGAAAATTTGGAGCCAACAATTATGTCAATAATTGTAAAGGAAAATCTAGCTGTTTTGTGAACTAGAACATGTTTGTACAATGCATTGGTAATAATCTTGTTACGTATATTACTCAAATGTTGGAAATTCTAAGTTTAAAAGGCCTGGATGTTTGGCCAATATAAAAAGCTCAACATTGACATTCAGCAAGGTAAATCACCCAACAACTACTACAATTAGATAATGTACGAATTTCAAAAACGTTGGATGTATTCTTACTTGAAAATTCTTTGGTTTTAAGTACATATCTACGGAAGGTACAATGTTCACATGGATAACATCCATATGACCTAGCACCCCCAATGGTCCTTTGTATTTTATCATACACTTGGATGGATGCATGTCTTTTGAAATGACTAAAATGTCTGCCTAAAGTAATGCCCTTTCTATAAGAGAACCTGCATCTATCCCCTAATATAGTCGCCAAATGTTTTTCAGCAAGTAGTATATCCCAATGACGCCAATCAAAGATTTGCTATTCTTACCAAATGTGGTAATGAATCTAATCTTGGAATTGCATCCAGACTTAGACCCACTATAGGTCAATAATTGCTGTCTGGGCATCCTTTCCACAAGATGTTTGATCTGAGATAAATGACTCTCCGAATATCCATGTTCCATAAATCTATTGGTGAGGTCTGTATTACATGAGTCAAGATCAGATGTTCTAGAACAGATTCTCTTATTTCTCATAAATTGAGATTTAGGGATATTTCGCGTAATATGACCTGGATGACAGCTGGAGGCATGTAATAATGAATTTGAACAAAGAGGCTTTCTATACACTGTGCTGGCCAAAGTATCATCTGATTGCTTAGTAACCTACACATCCAAAAAGGATATAGATGTCTTATTGGCAAGCACAGTGAACTGAATTCCCCACTTGTTTTTGTTTAGATAACCAACAAATTCATTCAAATAAGCCATATCAGATTTCCAAACCAACCAGCAGTCATCCAGGTACCTATGGCAAATATCCATCTCATCCATGTATATGTTATGACTCCTGTCATATATAATTTGATGTTCCAAAAATCCCATAAAGAGATCTGCATATATGGCGGCAAATGCTACCCCCATAGCGGTTCCCCTATTCTGTAAATAATATTGACCAATGAAAAGGAAATCATTTTTTGTCAAAACATGTTCCACCAATCCTAACAAAAAACCATTGAAAGCAACACTATATGAATTAAGTTCTGAAAGCCAGAATTCCAATGCCATAAGTCCGACCCAATGTGGGATACTGGTGTAAAGCGATGTCACATCCAAGGTGCACAAGAGCCAACCATCCTCCAATTGGGAATTGTCTATGAGGTTAAGAAATTCTGTTGTGTCTTTTATTCTGGCCCTTACACCCTTTAACAAGGGTTTCAAATATCTGGTAAGGTACACAGAAATTAGTTCAGTAAGTGACCCACGACCTGACATGATGGGTCTTCCCGGAGGATTGTCAAGACTCTTGTGCACCTTGGGAAGAAGGTAAAGGTAGGGTAACGAAGGTTCGGTAACTTTGAGGTGGTGGAGGGTTTGTTCAACAATGATACATTCATTATAGGCATGTTCCAAAAGCTCATCAATCTCAACCTTAAATTTAGAGCTAGGGTCAATAAATAAACGAGTATAAAACCTAGCATCATTGAGTTGTCTGGTACCCTCCTTCTCACAATCCGACCAATTCATCGCAACTATAGACCCTCCCTTATCTGCTTGAACTATCACCAAATCGTTCCTGTTTTTAAGTTTTAACAAGGCCTCTTTTTCACACGTATCAAGATTATTTGGCAACAAACCATGCCCATTATTGTTTGCAAAATGAAGCTCACGAATTACACATCTTTGAAAAGTGTCAACATATTTATTCATTGGTGGAACAAATTTAGAAGCATGAAATTTAAAACTACCCTCATTTGGTAAATTCTAATCTTCCTGGTCCCCAAAGAAAATCTTTAAATTCAAAAGTCAACAGAAAGACTGTAAATCTTGTACAACATCATATTCAGACACATAAAAAGTAGGAATATAGTTTAAACCTTTACTGAGAACTTTATAATCATCCTTTGACAGAATTATTGAAGATATATTTATCACATTGTTGGTTTCATTTTCGGTTCTAACAATTGTAGCATTGTCTCTAAACTGACCCCTACGTTTGTGTTTCCTACCCCCACGTTTCCTATTGCCCCATAAGGGTTTTCTGAACAGGGTGATCCATATGTTCTACCATACTACATTTAGGGACTGGTGACATCTGAGGAGCCTCATTTTCATTGTTAGTACATGAAGACAAATCTTCACCTGACCCATGCCCAAAGGACTTCTTGAGAATGGATTTCCTTTTCCTTTTTAGTCTAAATGCCTGATCCCTATTTTTGAAAAATTTGACATTCTTAGATTGTTCAAAGGGGTGCCCAGAGCTATAGTCAAATAAATCTCTCTTGAATGTATTGATTTTCCCAGATTTGAGCTCATTTTCTACAGTTAACAAGTCACTACTTAGTTTGCTCAAACATTCTTTATATTCTGGTTTATCTTCCCAATTTTTGGCATCCTGACACATTCTTAACACTTCCAAGTTCAATGTCTCAATCCTTCGTTCATGGAAAGCATACAAGGCCTTGACAAATTCCATAGTATAACTTTGCTGTATTTTTGCCCAAACTTCCAATAGTTCAGCATCTGCTTGTCCCACTAGAGGTTTCAACCTAATCCTCAAACCTCTCAGCTGTTAATGAAGTGCTAATTTTTGTCTATGTTGGAATTTGAAAAATGATTGGGGTTTGTTTACTCTATAACTTCAGTGTGTAATGTTTTTGTGCATACGTTATTCATGGTTATGAATGACTATTACTGTATTGGCTTTTTGAACTTTTTTGATTTCTATATGGAAATCAGTTAAGTTACTTGTTGACATTGATATAAATTGTATGTCTATTATGTCAATTTTGGGCCAACCAATGTGGATGAAAATTTGAGTATTTTCTATAGAGGTTAAAGGGCCTATGATTGTTTCTGGGCTCTGTATGTTATTCATCCCATTTTTTTATGGTCTAATGGGTTTTGCCTTTTATTAGTTCCTGTTTATTGTATCAGAAAATCCAGGTTAGGCTAACTCAGATAGCTTTCATCAATAGGTTTTTGGCATCTACAGTTATTTGAGTGTGCCAAGATGGATCTAATTACTATTCTTAAAGGGTTATCCCAGGATAGAAATGATATTGACATATTTACATGTTCTACTATTAGTCAAACAGATAATGGGGTAACAACAAACACACAGAGTGAATGCCATGCCCAATTTGATAAAATTTTTAAGAAAATGAAAGGGCTAAGATCTAGTGTTTGGCATAGTAGATTGTTTTCTGCATATATTGATAAGGGCATTAGCCAAGAGGTTTGAGGATTAGGTTGAAACCTCTAGTGGGACAACCAGATGCTGAACTATTGGAAGTTTGGGCAAAAATACAGCAAAGTTATACTATGGAATTTGTCAAGGCCTTGTATGCTTTCCATGAATGAAGGATTGAGACATTGAACTTGGAAGTGTTAAGAATGTGTCAGGATGCCAAAAACTGGGAAGACAAACCAGAATATAAAGAATGTTTGAGCAAACTAAGTAGTGACTTGTTAACTGTAGAAAATGAGCTCAAATCTGGGAAAATCAATACATTCAAGAGAGACTTATTTGACTATAGCTCTGGGCACCCCTTTGAACAATCTAAGCATGTCAAATTTTTCAAAAATAGGGGTCAGGCATTTAGACTAAAAAGGAAAAGGAAATCCATCCTCAAGAAGTCCTTTGGGCATGGGTCAGGTGAAGATTTGTCTTCATGTACTGACAATGAAAATGAGGCTCCTCAGATGTCACCAGTCCCTAAATGTAGTATGGTAGAACATATGGATCACCATGTTCAGAGAACCCCTTTAGGGGCAACAGGAAACATGGGGGTAGGAAACACAAATGTAGGGGTCAGTTTAGAGACAATGCTACAATTGTTAGAACCGAAAATGAAACCAGCAATGTGATAAATATATCTTCAGTAATTCTGTCAAAGGATGATTATAAAGTTCTCAATAAAGTTTAAACTATATTCCTACTTTTTGTGTGTCTGAATATGATTTTGTACAAGATGTACAGTCTTTCTGTTGACTTTTGAATTTAAAGATTTTCTTTGGGGACCAGGAAGATCAGCATTTATCAAATGAGGGTAGTTTTAAATTACATGCTTCTAAATTTGTTCCATCAATGAATAAATATGTTGACACTTTTCAAAGGTGTGTACTTCATGAGCTTCATTTTGCAAACAATAATGGGTATGGTTTGTTGCCAAATAATCTTGATAAATGTGAAAAAGAAGCCTTGTTAAAACTTAAAAACAGGAAGAATTTGGTGATAGTTCAAGCAGATAAGGGAGGGTCTATAGTGGTGATGAATTGGTTGGATTATGAGAAGGAGGGTATAGGACAACTCAGTGATGCTAGGTTTTATACTCCTTTATTTATTGACTCTAGCTCTAAATTTAAGGCTGATATTGATGAGTTTTTTGAACATGCCTATAATGAATGTATCATTGATGAACAAACCCTCCACCACCTTAAGTTACCGAACCTTCGTTACCCTACCTTTACCTTCTTCCCAAGGTGCACAAGAGCCTTGACAATCCTCCAGGAAAACCCATTGTGTCAGGTCTTGGGTCACTTGCTGAACCCATTTCTGTGTACCTTACCAGATATTTGAAAACCTTGTTAAAGGGTGTAAGAGCTAGAATAAATGACACAATGGAATTTCTTAACCTCATAGACAATTCCCAACTGGAGGATGGCTGGCTCTTGTGCACCTTGGATGTGACATTGCTTTACACCAGTATCCCACATTGGGCCAGACTTATGGCATTGGCATTCTGGCTTTCAGAACTTAATTTGTATAGTGTTGCTTTCAATGTTTTTTTGTTAGGACTGGTGGAACATGTTTTGACAAAAAATGTTTTCCTTTTCAATGGTCAATATTATTTACAAAATAGGGGAACCGCTATGGGGGCAGCTTTTGCCCCCATATATGCGGATCTCTTTATGGGATTTTTGGAACATCAAGTTATATATGACAGGAGTCATAACATATACATGGATGAGATGGATATTTGGCGTAGGTACTTGGATGACTTCTGGTTGGTTTGGAAATCTGATATGGCTTATTTGAATGAATTTGTTGGTTATTTAAACAAAAACAAGTGGGGAATTCGGTTCACTGTGCAGGCCAGTAAGACATCTATATCCTTTTTGGATGTGTTGGTCACTAAGCAATCAGATGGTACTTTGGCCAGCACAGTGTATAGAAAGCCTATTTGACCAAATTCATTATTACATGCCTCCAGCTGTCATCCAGGTCATATTAAGCGAAATATCCCTAAATCTCAATTTATGAGAAATAAGAGAATCTGTTCTAGAACATCTGATCTTGACTCATGTAATACAGACCTCACCAATAGATTTATGGAACGTGGATATTTGGAGAGTCATTTATCTCAGATCAAACATCTTGTGGAAAGGATGTCCAGACAGCAATTATTGTTCTAAGTCTGGATGTAATTCCAAGATTAGATTCATTACCACGTTCGGTAAGAATAGCAAATCTTTGATTGGGGTCATAAATAAGTATTGGGATATACTACTTGCTGAAGAACATTTGGCGACTATATTAGATGATAGATGCAGATTCTCTTATAGAAAGGGCATTACTTTAGGTGGACATTTTTAGTCATTTCAAAAGACATGCATCCATCCAAATGTATGATAAAATACAAAGGACCATTGGGGGTGCCGGGTCATATGGATGTTATCCATGTGAACATTGTACCTTCTGTAGATATGTACTTAAAACCAAAGAATTTTCAAGTAAGACTACATCCAAAGTTTTTGAAATTCGTACACTATCTAATTGTAGTAGTTGCTGGGTGATTTACCTTGCTGAATGTCAATGTTTGGCTGTTTATATTGGCCAAACATCCAGGCCTTTTAAACTTAGAATTTCCGAGCATTTGAGTAATATAAGTAACACGATTATCACCAACGAATTGTACAAACATGTTCTAGTTCACAAAACAGCTAGATTTTCCTTTACAATTATTGACAGAATTGTTGTTTCCAAATTTTTCAAAAATAAATGGCATGACATTCTTAATAAAAAAGAAAGATCTTGGATTGTAAATCTGGTTGGTCTTTTCCCCCAGGCCTAAATGACCATTTGTAAAGATTCATCCAGATTTATTTATATGTATATATATTTTATATATATATATATATATATATATATATATATATATATATATATATATATATATATAATTTTTTTTTATATTTTTGATATATGAATAATAATTTTTCTAGTGTTCTCAAGGGATATTTAAGTTTTGTATGTATACATATTTAATATATATTTTTTATGTATATGTTTCTTATTTTTGATGTTTACGTGTGTATTGTATATACCTTTAAATTTGGCCTAGGTGACTAGTATGTTCTGGTTTTGATTGGTCAATTTGAAATATGGTGTTACTATATTAGCAGTTGTTTTGCTAATATAAAAAATTGTTACATTGATAAAGGTCATTGAGATCGAAACCGGTCTGTATTAAACACAGGTTTCTCTACCATGCTGGCTATTTTTGTGGTTTTATTTGTTCTCTAGTGCCGTGCAGTTGCCGTCCATGTGAAAGGTCCTTGTTGTAGTTGCCACTGGTACTAACACTGCAGTAAACACCTCTGATGGCCCATACATTATGTTGGTACTGGCACCCCCTCATTCATTCATACACACAGACACACACACAGACACACACACACACACACACACACACACACACACACACACACACACACACACACACACACACACACACACACACACACACACACACACACACACACACACACACGTTTGTTATCTATCTCTGAGTTAAGAGAAGGTTTCTGATGTATCCTTTTACTTTTCTCTACCCCTCGTAAACCATAGAGTTTTACATTTTGTTAATAATTGCAGACATTGGTGTTTCATTCTTCATATTTTTCGGAAAGTGCATTGTGATGCTAAATCTCTTGCTCTATTAATTTCTTAAGTGATTTAAAGTAATATTTAAAAAAAGTTCTACCTGATGGTGTCTAGTGTCCAGCATGGCCATTTATAGGTGTGACACCCACTCTCTCACATGGGCACCCCCCATCCATCTCACCTGTCCCTGGATGTATGAAATGCTTTTGATTTTCTCTCTTATAAATGCCTTGTCCATTGTAACTCACAGACTAATTCAGTGAGTAAAAAAATTCCAGATATTACAGTTTCATACTTCTTATATTTCAGAAAATATATCAGAATGCAGGAACAAGACCCTCAGGAAGCTCTCAGCTGTTGTAGAGGAATAAAGCTCTGTCTATTTAACAAACTGCTTTCTTTACCAAGGGGACAGTGGTTGAAGTTTTCCCCCTTAGCTTCCTTTTTTAAAGTGACTTAGAATAATATTTAAAGACTCTTCTAGATGTTCAGTGTTACCACAGAGGATTGAAGCTCAGCTTTATTAAAACCCTGCTTCATTTACCAAGGGTACAAGGTTCAAAACTTTTTCTCCTTATATTTTTTAATGACTTAAGGTCATTGAAAAAAATTCCCTGGTCTCTAGTGTTGCTGCAGAAGACTGAAGTGCTACTTTCTATTACTTTGAGTAATAGAGCATCACTGCTGTCTAGTGTTCATCCTACCCATATGTCTTTTGTCCTGCAAAAGTTTTGTTCTGTTAACTTTTTTAAGTCACTGTAGGGTAATATATCGAGTTTCCCTAGTGCTAAGTGTTCCCCATCCATATGTTTTTCAAACTACAAAATTGTTGCATTAATTTCGTAGTGAATTTTGAGCAGTATTTGCATTCCCTGGTGTCTAGTGTTTCTCTCAATACTGCAGGACTTATCTGTTAGTCCAGAGGAGTTTAGAGGTGCAAGTACAACAGCCCCCCCCCACACACACACACCCTCACCCAGTCATACTCACAGGCACACTAACCCATACACACACACACACACACACACACACACACACACACACACACACACACACACACACACACACACACACACCCTCACCCAGTCATACTCACAGACCCACTAACCCATGCACAGACACACAGACCTACACCCACACACACACACACACACACACACACACACACACACACACACACACACCCTCACCCAGTCATACTCACAGACACACTAACCCATGCACACACACACACTCACACACACACATACACACACACACACACACACACACACACACACACACACACACACACACACTACCAATCCCCTAACTAATCCCCCTGTCTGTGACCATCCAGACATACATACACACACACCTGAGACTAATCATTGCTGTTTAGTAAATTAGTAAAAACAAATTATTATAACTCTATAATTATAATAAATCAATACTATGTACATAAGTAAAAACTCATAATATGCAGATCTTGTCAATTTATTGGCAGTTGGACAGACTAAAAAAAAATATATAGCTATATATATATATATATATATATATATATATATATATATATATATATGTGTGTGTGTGTGTGTGTGTGTGTGTGTGTGTGTACACATTAACATTTACAGCTCCTTTCTCCTCCCTTACAATAATCTTATTTTTAATCAAAGGACCAACAGATTGGTTAGTAATAAGAAATCTCTCTATGCATCCATCCATTCACAACCCCTTTTCCCATTTTTTGCACATGGGGTTGAGGTGTCACTTCAACAGTGACAATCACCTAGGGCTAAGGTTTATACTGTTGGCTGGTTAGCCCTGCCATAGTAGTTCTTCCACATCATGCACACTCACGCTTGTGGCCAGTTTGGAGTGTCCAATCCACCAACTGCATGTCTTTGCAATGTGGGTGGAAAATGGAGCACTTGGAGGAAGCACACAGGAGGACATTGAATCAAAAAACCTCTTGCTGTGAAGGGAGAATGCTATCCACTGTACCACTGTGCAATTTACCTGTTTTAGATAGTCATTCCATTATTGATTAGCAGGGGTTATTTTTTCCTTACACAAAAATGGTTATGAATTTTCTTATATGTCTTAACTTTTTGTTACTATGTAATTAAAAATTAAAAATAAAAATGGAATCAATTAAGAATGCAATAGCATTTCTATCTTAAAATATAATTCTTCTATTACACTTACTCATTTGCAGAGAAATCTACAACACTGTTCAAGTGTTTCAACTGTATCCAGAGTCATCCAAGGTAAGATAAGAATATTTTCTTGATTTATTGCACTTGTACTTGTGTTATACAGTGATCACTACTGTTTTTGACATTTTTAAAACATTTATTTTATTTTGTACAAAAATAGTAATTTCCCTCTTTGTTGGCTTTTCTAGTTCTGCTTGCCTTCTGAACTAGGGACTTACTTGTTTGGTAGTTGTTTTTGTGTTTAATCACAGTTGTGAGCTGCTTTTGCTGTGTGTTTACATTAAGAAATTCCAGTATCATCCATTTTGTGGCAGAAAGTGTTTACCTAGTCTCTCTGAGTTGGGAAGCACACCAGGAAGCTCAAAGTGTGGTTGTTTATTGACTACAGGCATAGGACTCAGCTTTCAAGCTTTTCCCTCTTCTATAAATCAAGCAAGTTTGAAAGGCTCTTTGTTCATTTATAGAGAACTCTGCAACACTTTTCAAGTGTTTCAATTGCATCCAGAGCCATCCAAGCTAAAATAAGAATATTTTCTTGATTTATCACACTTATACTTGCTTTATACAGCGATCACTACTGTTGTTGAGCATTTTTAAAGCATTTATTTTGTTTTGTGGCAGAAAGAGTCATTTCTGTATTTGATGGGTTTTCTAGTTTTTGTGTACTTCCTAATTGCCTTGCAGAATGGCAAATTAGCCAGGGACTTAGTTGTCTGGTGGTAGTTTGTTGTTTTTGTTTAATTCTGCCCTTATCAACTGCTTTTGCTGTACCTTTACATTAAGAAATTCCACTATCATCCATTTTTTGGCAGAAAATGTTTACCTGGTCTCTCCAAGTTGAGAAGCCCACCAGGAAGCTCAAAGTGTAGTTGTTTATTGGCTTGAGGATATTGGAGTCAGTTTTTAAGCTTTATTCTCTAGCATAAATCAGGTAAGTTTACATGGAGTTGCCCACAGAGCAGCAGCAGTTAGCAGTGCTCTGTAAAGTAGCGAACACCTAGACAGTAAAATCTTCCTATAATGTTAAACGGTGTGGTACTGTGTGGAACTGAGCTTAGAGCAGATAACTTGTGAAATGACTAGCACAACCATATCCTAGCACTATATAACATCTTGCCCTTAAAACCAGAACTACTCTATGAGACCCCTCTTAAAACCCAATACTTAATCCTAAACATTCCACCCTATTCCAGGTCTGAACAACATGGATATGCAATTTCCACAGGTCTCTGTGGACAGTTTGATAGATCTGGGCATCCTAAGCCAATGTAGCAATTATTTCATGTTCTTAGACAGACAGTTAATTATTAAAGAAAATAACATGGTATATGAGAAATGTAACTTCCTTCAAGGCAAAAATCTTACATACTACTGAGGTTGTAAGAAATACCCACACTATATGCCTCACACACTCTACTTACCGCACATGCAAATTGTCTTATGCTGAGGCAGTTAAAAAACCTTTCCCAAATCTCAAAGACCCCACCCCCCCACAAGCCATCTAATTGCAACACTGCTCCTCAGCAATCACTTAAACACACAGCAAAAGCAACACCAAGCATCTCACATATGCCTACACCCAGTGGTCCCCCAAAAGCAAAGTCCAAAAGACAAGCATATACTTTACCTAATATTCTTGTCGCTGGGGACTCCTTTGTGCATTGTGCATTGTGCATCACACAAATGCCCCACTCATTAGGTTAGACAAGGAGAAGATGGTTAGTTGCCTGTCTGGAGTCAGGATCTGCAATATCATGCATGCACACACGTCACTGTACCCTAGGTACCAATATGATTCTATTATAGTCCATGTTAGTGTAAATGAAATGAGATCTCACTGGGCTATATGAAAATAGATATAATGGATCTCTTAGAATATGTGTCACAGATAGGTATAAGCCTTTCAATGAGCAGCATTCTACTTACACAAAGGATGATGTCACAGTATGAACATAAAATGATTGGTTTTAATAATTTGCTTGATTTCTGGTGTCACTCCAGGGGAATCTAATATCTGTCACCATGGGATGACATGGTCAAAAGATCATGTTGTTTGCCAAGGATGTGATGCACCTGTCCACCCAGGCTCTCAGACATTGGCTAAATCTTTCTCCACCCTCTTAGAGCCTTTTTTAAGCAATTCCAAAAAAAAAAAAACTACTAACAAAGTGAAAAAGTCTACAAGCAGCCTTAAGGTGTTACAGCTCAATGCTATAAGCCGAAACAATAAAACTCCACACCCCTCAAGCTTTTCTCACTCTGGAGAATGCAGACATACATGCTATGACTGAGACATGGTTTAAAGCAGTGGAAAGTACTCTGGCAGTACAAGGCTACAGTGCCTTCCACACAATTTAGACCAATAATAGAAAAGACTGGGGCTAAAGGTGGAATATGTTAGCAACAAACATGCCTACAGGATGGTTAAACAGGATGATACTATGGAGATGATCCATGTGCAAGTCACCATAGATAAGGTCCCTCACCATACCATGGCTAGCTACAGGTCACTGTCTATGTCACTAGAGGCTCACTACTCTTACCTAAACCTACTAGAGGTGCTCCACCATCCAAGCAAACACCCTATCTATGGGTGACTTTACCCCACTATAGACTGGGAAATGTATATTGCTTCAAACTCACAGGCACAGTGCTTCCTGGACTTTATTAACACAAACACCCTGGATCAGATAGTGCACTCTCCAACCAGAAGATCAAGCATACTGGATCTGATACTCACCAACATCACAGAGTGTTGCACTCCCTCTGTGTAATGTTCTCTCCATTGAGGTTGGATCACAAAGCTGTCTCCCTTGAAGTACAAATCAACCCAGAAAACTTAAACACACAGCAAAAGCAACACCAAACATCTCACATAAGCCTACATCCAGTGGTCCTTCAAAACCAAAGGGTAAGCATATACTTTACCTAATATTCTTGTCATTGGGGACTCCATTGTGCATTGTACATTGTGCATCACACAGATGCTCCACTCACTAGTTTAGACAAGGAGAAGTTAGGAACTATTCTAAGGGAAACTACATCCTATTAAGTGATAATTTGTCAAAATGCAGGGCTCCCCTTAACCCCGAGACCACAGCTAACTATGTAGAATTATTCACAGAGTCCCTATACAAACCTGTGAATGGATGCACAGGGGCTGCTGCACCTACCAGAAATAAACCCAAAAGAAACACTAAAAACAAATCCGACTGGTGGAATCTTCACCTAAACAGAGTATATAATAAAGGAAGAAAACTTATGGCCAAAAATCAGAAAGAGCAAGTCCTTTAAAGACAAGTGTCTTATAAAACTAAAGAAGAAATTAAGAGGTCAGGATAACACTGCAGGTTAAGGACAATCACAAGGCCTCCTTCAGCTACGTCTAGAACCTTAAAGGCAGTGCACAGCAGTGTGCTGAACTGGTGGTGAGTGGTACCATCTTCACTGATCAGGATGACATAGCAAATTTACTGCCTGATAAATTTACCGCAGACTACTCCTCCCCACACCCCAGAGCTTCACCAGGTGATACCCCCTCCAACATACTTCTCCCAACTATTAGCAGAGATCAGGTGCTGGCGGCACTCACTGAAGTAAAGAAAACTGCCTCCATGGGTCCTGACAACATCCCCAGATGCCTTCTGAACAGTCTAAAACTTGACCTATCAGGACCACATGAGGCACTCTTCAACTGCAGTCTTGAAACAGGCTATGTTCCAAGTGAATGGAGGACCAGAACAGGGTGGACCATCAACTAACCCAGGGACTACAGACCCATCAGTCTAACAAGTCTGGTATGCAAAGTCATGGAATGACTTATCATGGAAATGATAAACAGGGATACAGGGATACTGGAAACTTGCAGACACTGGACCCATCACAGTTTGACTTAGTTAAAGGAATGTTATGCCTACTTAACCTGGTTAGCTTCTTTGAGAGGGTCACCAAGTCAGTTGATGAGGGTAAAACAGTATATACTGCTAGACATTAATCCCTGCATAACTCATGGATTGCCGGCTGGTTCACAGGCAGGACCCAAGAAGTCAGGATCAGTGAGACCACCTCCACCAAGAGACTAGTTACCAGCAAAGTATTCAAGGGCTCCATGCTGGGCCTGTTTCTGCTTGGCATTTATTTCTTGGATGTCAAAGCTAATGTTCAAGGCCTCTGACTCACCAAGTTCACAGATGAATGTAACATGGGAGCTATTATAGATTCCCCGCAAGATACCAACATCTTGCAAGTGGGTTTAACACAGCCAAATGACTGGTACTAAAGCCATGGCCTAAAACTCAATGCTAAAAATGCATTGTAATGTCCTTTGGGAAACTGTCAACCCAAGTTAATTAGTCCATTGATAAAAACACCACTAAGAGGTGACCCAGAACTAAGGGATCTAGGAGCATATGTAGACAGCAATTAGGCTTTGATCAACACATAGGTAAGATAATAAGAAAATCAGTCTATGTTGTCCAATGTATAGTTAAGCGTACGGCATCCAGGTCCAAGAAAGTTATAGTACCAATCTACTTGGCCCTTATCAAACCTATCATTAAATACAATGCCCCCTTTGTCATGTATCTAACCAGACACTTGCAACAGTTGGAACACCTATAAAGGTTTCTCACCAGGAAAACTCTGGGCATGAATCCCCCGTCCTACAGAGATCGCCTAAAGGTTCTATCACTGAATTCAGTCTCCTGCAGACTGCAGAGAGGGGTTCTTTGCCTGGCTTACAGGGCTTCCTCATATCCAGCCCTGATGGATCTGTTGCATGTGCACGAACAGATATGTGTCCCAAAGGATCCCCACACTATGGAATAGGCTCACCGTTCATGTAAACCAGACTTCATCCCTGACCCTAGTCAAACAAAACATTGACAATTGGATGTGAAATCATAAATGTACCCCTGGTCTGGCCCTCATGTCCCTTATTGACAGAGGCCAACAATAAGAACAGTTTTATCCTAACACCCCCATACTAATACTTAGTTAACTTGCTACTAACATGATCCCCCCATATAGATGTCCATGATATTTGGGGACCCAGATGGTTTAGTGTGCATGGCTAGGCTTGTAAAGGTCCTAGTGGTTGTTAGCCTAGTAACAGCCTATAAACCTATCAACTATTACTTTGAAATGTTATGCTGGCAAACCACCTAAATAATGTTAACTAAAAAAAACATTATTGCACATCTGTATCTATCTATCTATCTATCTATCTATCTATCTATCTATCTATCTATCTATCTATCTATCCTTCTCTCTATCTGTCTATCTGCCTATCTATCTGTTTGCAGTATACATCAGAGAAGCTGAATAAAATCTCTCTGCATCAGATTACATTACTCTATATATTTTATGCAATTAGTCTAAACTAGTTTATTTATAAATAACTTGCAGCTTATTTAATAACTACGTTATGATAAAATGCCTCAAAAGAAGTCTGCCATGTATTTGGTGAAACAGAAAATATAACTTATTTTACTATCAGGAGAATGAATCATGAATAAAATTAAATTCTATTATTTTTACCATGTATTGTGCATAACATATGAAGTATGTCTTCAATTGCTACTTGGCTATACTTGGATTAACAGCAAGATACAGACACTGACATCTTTTTATGAATGATATGGAATCCTGCTAATTATGATTTATTAGGAACAAAAAAAATGTACTTACATCTACATGCATACACACACTGCATTTTTGCTTTTTTTTTTGCGTAACAAGAATAAACATCTGAATAATTCTCATTCCATAGCTGGATAATCATGCTGTCATGTATTTGTATCTGTTCTTTATTTTGAAAGTGAATTTGCTACTTTAAGCAAATGTAATTGTAGAATTAAAAATAAAATAGTCCAAAATATTTTTCTTCTCATTTCTTGTAGCAGACAGAAAACAAACAATTAAATAAATAACCAGATTATAAAGTTATGGAACATTTTGTTCCTAAATAATTGTTTCTAGAAAATCTTATCCGCTGTTGCTGATAAGGATACACATTTGATACTGTCCACGGTTTTCCCCAACAAAAAGCTTTCATAAAGAATGAACGACACATGCAGATTTTTTTTTTTCATTCAGAAGATTTTATTTCCTTCAAATACTAGTTTAGAGTTGTCCATTTGAAACTAAATTGACCATGAGTTATAGATGAAATATTGTTTGCAGTAAAAGAAGCAATCTGTGTTTCTTTAAGTTTCATAATTCTTACATTTGCTTCCAGCAAGACTAAATTCTTAGTTTAACATTAACTAAACAATAATATGCTAAACGTGTTACGATATAAAGTTTATGAAAATTTCTTGTAGGATTTTATCACCGCATTTTTAATTTGAAAGTTTGGAAAGCTGTACGAGAAACATGTTAAGGTTAAATCACAGATCAGATTTTCTGCAAGCAATGAGAATCATGATGCCACAAAACCTCTCATGAATAATTCCCTGTGCAGACACTTGTTTCATTAGGAACTAAAGGTAAAGGTGAATATAGATGAACATTTTATTATTTAGCATTTAAAACATTACAATACATGTATTAGCATGGCATTAGAACACTACTGTTATGATCAGATTTTAGCTAAGCCAATAGCTTTCTGAGGTCTGTGTGCAGTGGTCAGATATTTTCCATAGTGCTGCAATGTTCACAAATTTTCCATACTGCAATAGTTCACCCTGAAAATATGTAAGAATTTATGTATGTTCTCTTTATATATATATATATATATATATATATATATATATATATTGAGGAAAAGCATTTGACTAATGCTTATTGCTTGCCATTCTTTTTTTGTTTGTTTGTTTTACAATTTTGTTAGCTTCCTTTGTGAATCCATTTGTTCTGCTTGTGTGGTTGTGACACACACTTGCCTCATTTGCTTGATTTTGAATACAGGTTTTCTTGACTGTCTGATCAATTAAGAAAAATTAATATCCAGATACACAAAGATGGTAACAATGAAGATGAGCCAAGATAAAATCATATATATTCTATGCAGGTTCATAACTGGTGTTTACTCATTGAAGTTAGAGTGAACCTCTTCTGTCACTTTAGAAGAAGAGTGCCACCATTTTGTTTAAAACAATTAGGTTTATGAGACAAATCCTTGCTACCAGGAAGCATGCTTGACATGGGCATGTCAAAGAATGTTTTAGATCTCATTAATTCCCCTTTCATTCTTTCTTTCTTTTTAACTTGAAGGGCATCTTCAATTTACAATAAATATTTATCAATAACACACGAGGAACAAATTATTTTTATCTTTGCAGTCACTGTGGTGTTTGGAAATATTACATGCCAAATTTGATAAAACTAATATGGTGACACTTTAAGTCCTTTTTTGAAGTTGAACTTTATTTGTTGGATTTACTAATTTGTGACATCAGTTGAAAATGTGACTGTAAACTTTATGTAACTGCAAACATACCCCACAACTGTAAACCTTTTTTATTTACTTACTTACACTCGACTACCACACAAATGGTATTTTATTGATACTTAAACAATGGGCAAACTGTGCATCAATACCCTGATTGGAGAATGAGCATTCTCCAGCCGGGTATTAATGTACAAGTAATGCCCGCTGAGAAGAATGAGTCTGCAGCTTCATGGCAACTATCAAGCCGCCGTGGAGCTCGGACTGAGAAAACGGAACAGCCACCATTATTTTACGCTTGCTAAGCAACATTTTTGCTGTTTAGTGAGTGTAAAATATAAAAAAAGAAGACAAAAAGGTACATGTGTATGTTTATGTCTGTATGTGAGTGTATGTGTGCATGTCAGTGAGAGCGTGCGAGCTATTATTTTACACTCGCTAAGCAGCGATTTTGCAGTTTAGCGAGGGTAAAATAAAAAGGGGAAAAAAAAGAAAATGCAGTGTGTGTATGACAGTGTATGCATGTATGTAAGCACGAGTGAGAGAGCTATCATGTGTGTGTGTGTGTGTGTGTGTGTGTGTGTGTGTGTGTGTGTGTGAGAGAGAGAGAGAGAGAGATGGATGGAGAGTGAGAGAGAAAGTGAGAGTGATGTGTGAGTTAATGCATGTATGTAAGCAGAGGAGACCAACTGCCTGTGAGAGAAATCGAGAGTGAGACTGAATGTGTCTATGAAAGCAGCTGGAGACTGTGAGAGATTGAGAAAGAGGGTGACACAGATTTTGTGTGAGTGAATGTGTGTATGAAACGAGAGGAGACTCTGTGTGTATATGTATGTGTGTGAAAAGCAGAAGAGTGTGTATGTGTGTATGGGAGAGAAAATGGGCTGTCTGTACAATTTTTGTGTTTCACTTGCTTATTTTTTTTAAGCACTATATTATTTTTTATATATATTTGATTAAAATGCTTCCTCCAACACCATTAACATATACTACAGCAAGTTTGAAACAGTAGGCAGAGGAACTATTTTACATTAAAATATATATATAAAAAAGTAATATAGTATGTAAAAAAATAAATATGAAGTAAAACACAGCAATAATGAAACAACGTAAATTTTTTCTCTGCGCCTCGGCCAACTGCCTTTACAGTTACATTCTCTATTCCATATGGTATGTTGTAAAGTCTTTATTCATAAAAAAAATTCATAATTTTGTTTAATATATTTTTTTTGCCCATCTAATTCATTATAATAAAAGAGACATGTTCCAGTATAATAACTTTTTATATGTTCAGTATTTCCATGATGTGTACATTAAAAAGTGCTCGCTCATAGGACTATTAACTTTTATTTTTTTTTTACCCTAACATGTGTTTTAATTCTTTCTGCTAAGCGTTCTCTTTGTTTCCCCAATGTTGAACACAGCAATGTTACAGTGAGCCCATTGTCTAAGTGCAATAATGCATGCTAGGGTGTGTATTAATGTGTAATTATACCCTTTCAGGGGTGTAGAGGCCCTCCGCCTGTGGCATTGGGCCTCATAACACCCCTGGGCAGACGTTGCTTACACATTAACACACACCTTGTCAGGCATTATTGCTTGCTTAGAAATATAGACTCCAGCTAGCAACAGCTGACCATCAGCTGTTACCAGCTCCTTTTCTGATTCACCGGGTTTACTAGCGGCACCAAGCTCTACCTGAGCCACGTTGGAGGCTGTTGAGACCAGGTTTACTAGTGGCACCAAGCTCTACCTGAGCCACTTTGCAAGCTGTTGAGAAGATTGAGGGCATTGGGGCAGCATGATATTCTTGCCAGGGAGTGTTTTATGGTTATGGGCTAGCCTTCCCCTTCCCACTATGTGCACTCATTAACATCTGGGATGGAAGTATATTGTAATACTTCCATTACACTGAGAAAGAAAGAATGATAAGTGAATTTATTTCTTGACATGATTTTTAATTAATTTTAACAGTCTGTATCTACTTTAGCAAAGGTCTTTCAGCCTATATTAGTAATTCCAGTACCTAGTTACACTGCATTTTTGCTGTTTAAGTGTTTAACTGTTGTTTTTAAACCCTAGCTTCACTCTTATGTACTGGGTGTATGTCAGCCTAGTTCAGGATTCGTGTTCGCATTAAGGCAATCTAGGCCACTCAGCTCAGAGGGTCTAAGAATTCCAAAGTTGCTGTTTACTGTGATTTTTTTTAAATTATTGTTGCATTGGAATAGTTCCATTACATACAGAAAGAAAGATAAGTGTTTTCATTTCTTGATCTGATTTTAAACTCATTTTAACAGTCTTATCTGCTTTAGATAAGGTATTTAAGGGTTCCTATCATGTCATCAAACTTTTACAAGTTTGAACCACATATGGTCGAGACCATATGTTCGAATTTGTAAAAGTTCGAGCATGTGAATGGAAATCTCCATAGGCGGAGGTTTTCATTCAGTTCAATGTGGTGCGATCTCAGAGTTAGTATATTTAAGTAGCGGGGCATGTGGGGGGTGCAGGGGGGCTTGCACCCCTGCTTACAACAGTTTATTTTGTTGTCCGTTGTGTTTTTTTTTTTTAGGTAGTCAAGGTTATGTAACTTCGAACATAATGGTTCGACCATTAGGTGTTCGAAGTTACGTAACTTCAATTATGTGATATAGAGCTGGTATTTAAGCCTAGATTAGTAATTTCTTTACATAGATGTACTGCATTTTTGCTGTTTAAATGATCTAGCTGTTGGGAAGATAAAAGCCTGGGTAGACATGATCGGCAGGCTATACTGTTTTAACAAGGATGGCCTGCAGCTGTCCTCTGTATGGTTTCAATTACTGGCAAAGACATTATTCACCCCCATAATGCCTTTTTAGGCAATACCAACCTGATAAACATACCACCATAATGAAACAAGCAAAGGAAAAGATGAAGGAGTTACTGATCAGTGCAAGCAGCCTAAATTAAAAAAAACTCCACTCCCTACAAGCCGTTCTCACCCTGAAGGACATTGACATCTGTGTAGTGACTGACACATAGTTTTAAATAGAAGCCAGCACTTGCACTGTGCAGGGCTATAATGAATTCTACACATTTAGATCAGCTACTATCCAGGAGGAGAAAAAAGTTGGAGGTGTCTCAGTCTACATCCAGAAGTGTATCACATCAAGGCTGGTAAGGCAGCATGATGCACTAGAGCTTCTTCCTGTCCAGATAACCATCAGAAAGGTCTCACAGCATATATAGGCTAGATATAGAACTCTCTCTATGACAAAAGAAAATCACAATACCTATCTATAGGAACTAAAATTCCTCAGTATTAAACCCAATACCATTTTCCTGTGTTAATTAAACTATCCAACTATAGGCAGGGAATCCTACACAACCACTATTGCACAAGCACAGAGATTTCTGGACTTTTGTCAATGCAGATGGCCTGGAACACTTAGAGTAACCACTATGGGGAATAACATCTTGGATCTTGTCATTACTAATACACGTGCATCTTGCACCATCCCTTGTCCATCTTCATCACTTGCTATGTCTGACCATAAAACAGTCTCCATCAAAGTAAAACTGAAACCAGTGATCCCTTCCACCTAAGATACCTTTAGAAATGTGTTTGGGACAAATACCTACTCCTAAGTGATACACTGACAAGTTTCAAATCCCCAACAAACCCAGTTAACTCCACTGAATACATAAAGGTGTACACCACCAGAATATACCAGCATGTAGTCAGCTGCATAGATGTAGCTGTACCCTGCAGGAGCAAGTGCAGGGCAAACCCCAGAAAGAAACCCACATGGTGAACCAAAATGTCAAAAAGCTTTGCAACAAAAGGACAAGAATTTTGACCAAAAGTAGTAACAGTAATTCACAGAATGTTAGAGTCTTTGTCACTGAAATAAACAAACAACTCCGGAGCTTAATAAAATCCTCCAAAGACAAATGTTGAGGCTAAAATAGCTACCCAAGGTGTAGACAATCGCAAGGCATTTTTAGTTACATTCATAATCTCCAAAGCACAGTGCAGCAATGCACTGAGCTGATTGTGAATGATGTTACCTACACTGAGGCTGAAGATATAGTGAACCAAATGGCCGATAAACTTAGCTCTAACTTTACCCCTCTCTTTCCTCCATCTGTTCCTCAAGATATGCCTGAAACTGGCTAGCCTCCAGCTATCACTTCAGAATACCAAGCCTTAAAAGTGTAATCAAAAGCTAGAAATTCTGCATGTTTGGGTCCTGACAGTATCTCTGGATGCATCTTAAATAGCATGAAGCACAATTTAGCCCCACCTCTAACAATGCTGTTCAATCTCTGCCTCCATACAGATTTTGTACTAAGTGAATGCTGAGCAGCTACAGTCATTCCTCTGCAAAAAGGAGGACTTTCCACAAACCCAGCAACTACAGACCCATAAGTCTGACTAGCCTCATACCCAAAGTCATGGAAAGACTTACCATGGAATTAATCAGTCAGGACGAAGGGAACCTGCAAATACTGGATGCATCTCATTTTGGATTTGTCAAGGGCAGGTCATTCTTAATAAACCTGGCTGATTTTTTAAAAGGTCACCAAATCAATGGATAAGGGCAAGATGGTACACACCACATACCTCAACCTGGCCAAAGATTTTGACACAATTCTCCACTCAGGCATAGTACAACAGTTAAATAAACCGGGAATAAACCCCTGTTTCACCTGCTGAATTGCCAACTGGCTCAGAGATAGCATGCAGATAATTAAAATAGTGGACGTTATCTTCACAAAGAGACCAGTCATCAGTGCAGTCCCCCAGGGTTCTGTTCTGGGACCTCTCCACTTTGGCATCTACATTTGTGAAGTAAAAACAAATACCAAAGGGCTCTGTGTTACTAAGTTTGAAGAGGAGTGCACGTTAGCAGCAGTCATTGAATCCCCAAATTACTTAGCCACCCTGCAGGAATATCTGTCCCAAATAAATAACTGGCGCCAATATCATGGCTGAAGCTAAATGCAAGAAAAATTCATTTTGTATCCTTTAAAAAATCATTTATCCCAGGGAACTACCATATTTAAAATATGCCCTGAAGATCTGACTCAGTTGTTCAGGATTTGGAAACTTATGTGGACAGTGACCTAACATTTGACCAACCTATGTCTATTGTTGTAAGAAATATCTTCTATATTGCACAGTTTATAAACAAAGAGATCATGTCTAGATCTAGGGATGTCATTGTCCCTCTTTACTCAGCCTTCATTACACCATTCATTGAATATAATGCCCCCTTTGGCATGCATCTGTCCATACACATGCTACAAATGCAATGCTCACAGACATACCTTACTAAAAAGATGAAAGGCGTAAAGAACATGATCTACATCGACCGACACAAAACCCTGTCACTATACTCGCTATCTTACAAACAGCTAAGAGTTGACCTGGGTCTGGCATGCAAGGCATTCTCCATCCCATTACAAATGGATTTACTGCACATCATCAAGTCAAATGGCATCATAAATACTCAGTCTAGAGATCTAAACCTCTTCTGCACATCAGCAGAACAGTTTAGAGGGACAGGTTTATCTAACAGAGGATGCTGCTGCTGAGGAACAGACTCCCCATCCACTTAAAACAAAGTTCATCCCTGTCCATATTCAAACACAGCTTAGATCTATGGA